>NW_024426008.1:3997485-4096168 GCF_017311325.1 Ursus maritimus
CTTGTGTGATTTTAAGTTTTCTAGTAGCCACATTTGGAAAGTAAAAGAAGTAGGCAAAAATAATTTTAACGTATTTCGTTTAACCTAGTGTATCTGAAATAGCATAATTTCAGCATATAACCAACATACAAATCCTTAATGAGATATTTTGCTTATTTCATACCACAGCACATCTCCATGTGGACTAGTCACATACCAAGTGCTCCATGGCCACACATAGCTAGTGGCTACCATATTGGACAGAGCAGACCGAGAAAAACTCTCAAACAATAATTACTTTTTAAATTTATTTATTTATTTATTTGAGAGAGAGAGAGAGAGTTGCGCATGAGTTGGGGGGTGGGGAGCAGAGGGAGAAGCAGATACCCCGCTGAGCAATGAGCTGGATGATGCCTGGGATCATGACCTGATCCAAAGGCAGCCGCTTAACCTACTGAGCCACCCAGGGGCCCTCAAACAGCAATTAAATGCAGCCTGTGCTACCATATGATTTAGGTGAATGAACAACAGCCGTTCAACGACATCGTCAGGCTGAACGACATCAACAGCCATGTCCAAGTTCACACAAGCACAGGCCGTGAAAATAGTCTTGACAGCCCCCAGGCCACCATCAACTGGGAGACCCCCATTGACTGTAACCCACATCCTGCTTTTCAGAGATGTTAAAGTGCGAAGTTGATACAACACAGTAGTTATCATGCAAGGCGTGTGGTGTAAGAACTGGTTATTAGTACGAAGACCTACGGATGATGTAGGGAGTTGGGGCTGGGTGCATTTGAGAAAGTGAACCTGGAACTTGAATGCTCGATTCAGGAGAAGAGACTTGGCTGAAGGTGGGTTTTGCGACCTTTGTCAGGCTATTGGAGTATGGTGAAGGGTCAGAGAGGCTTGGGGAGCCCGGACAGCACGTCCCCACGAGGAGGCCTGCGCAGACACTCTCAGGGAACTCCGAATACTTAACTGCTGCCACCCCCTGCTCTGCCCTGTGCACATTTCCCCTGTGAGGTGCCTGAGATGGAGAGCTGGTGTTTGCAAAACCAAATGTTCCTTCTGTAAGACCACTTCATGGCTCCCCTCATGGGTGTTTTCTTTGCTGTTTTGTTGTAGTAGTAAGTTTATACTTAACAACGAACTCCTTTATTGTCATCTTATTGGGTTCAAGAAGGAGAGAGAAAATTCTATGTGCCCAGTTTTATATAAAAAAAAAATTCTTGGGGCACCTGGGTGGCTCAGTCAGTTGGGCATCCAACTCTCGGTTTCAGCTCAGGTCATGATCTCAGGGTCGTAAAATCAAGCCCCAGGTCAGGCTCTATGCTGGGTGTGGAGCCTGCTTCAGATTCTCCCTCTCCCTCTGCCCTGCACCCCCCCACCCCCCGTTTGTGCACACACTCCCTTTCTCTCCCTAAAACACACACACACACACACACACACACACACACACACAAACGCTTGAGAGCTAAGAACTGTTGCAAATATTGTTTCAAGTACCCTCAAAGGGCCTATCCTGTGACAGCACGTGAGTAACTCTGTAGACACAAGAAGACATCAAGTTATCTTTCTTTCCCTTATGTGCCACTTTCTCCTCAAACCAGGAAGTCAGCCATGTCCTAAGGGAATTATTTTGACTTTACAAAAGGAATATACGCTTACCTTATAAAACACTTCAAGCAAAATCCACACTATTGATAAAGAATGGAGAGCAAACCTCCCCTCATCCCCTTCCTATTACCTCTCTTCTGTTGAAATCGGTGCATGTCCTTCTAGATGATTTGCCACAAATTGACAACTGTGTTCATATAACCGCTTTAAATACAAAAAATATTTGTCTGCTACTTTAAATACATATTTGGCTTTATTTTTATACATCTGGAATCATTGTACAATTACCACTAACATTTACAGAACATATTTTAGCTATGTTTCTCCAAACGGCAGCCAGAGCACTCTTACAAATGTAAGTCAGAGCCTGCAGTGGCTCCCCGGTGCCCTCTGAGGAAAGCCAAAGTCCATGTCTGCCTCAAGGCCCCAGGGGATCATGGCGTCAAGGCCCTCCTCCCTCGTTGCTGCCCTCTTCCCCTCACTCCCGTGTTCCATTCCTCTTGAAGCCTGCTCTTCCTCCAGTCGGCCAAGCACATGGTCCTTACCCTGGCTGGCCTCTGCCTGGAAGACTTTCCCCCCAGTTCTTCTCAGGGCTCTCACCTCCTACAAGTCTCTCTCAGATGTCACCTTCCCGATGAGGTCCACCCAGAACACCCTATTTAAAGGTACATCCAGTCCCCCAGCACTCCCAGTCCCCCTTGATCCTGTTATATTTTACTTCCGTTAGAGCACTCTGATTTTCAAACTTACTAATTCATTTATTAGCTATAATGATTTTCTGTGTGCCCCCCCTTGCTGGCATGTAAACGCCTCAAGAAATGTTTGTTTTGCTTGTCAGTGTATCTATCCCCAGGGCCGAAGCTGTGCCTGCGTAAGAACAGGTGTTCAATGAAGTATTTGTAAACGTTTCAAATTTTTTCCCTTATTGTCTTTCATTTGCCTTCGTATTCCGAAGGCCTAGTCCAGTACCCGACACATTATGAACACTAAGTGTTGTTGGATTAATGCTGTTTTACAGCCAAAAACTCAGTCAAGGAAGGAAGGAGATTGAGAAAAAAGAAGTAGGAAATAGTGGACGAAAGCTTCCAGTGAGCGCCCCCTGGTGGCAGAACGGCGCCGTCAGGCTCCCTGGGCAAAAAAGAACAGATTTGTGTGAACAAGATAAAGTAATACCTTTATTTTTTATTTTTTTAAGATTTTATTTGTTTATTTCTTAATTAGAAAGAGAGGGCGTGTGCATATGAGCAGGGGTGGGGGGGTGCAAAGATCCTGACCTGAGCCGAAATCAAGCGTTGGTTGCTCAACCAACTGAGCCACCCAGGTGCCCCAGAATTTTATTTTTAAGTAATCTCTACACCCAACCTGGGGTTTGAACTCACAATCCCGAGATCAAGAGTCACATGCTCCACCCACTGAGCCAGCCAGGCGCCCCTAAAGTAATACCTTTAAACCCACACATTTGCATGGCCCTTATAAAGGGATTGCGTATGAATTATTTCTGCTAGTATGTCCTTGAGGACTGGGATGGAAAGTACATCCTTGGAGACTTCTTGCTCCAAGTATTCGATAGTGACAAGTATTTAAATGCCTATTTAGACAATTTATTTATTTATTTATTATTTTTTTTTTATAATGATTTTTTATTATATTATGTTAGTCACCATACAGTACATCCCCGGTTTTCGATGTAAGGCTCGATGATTCATTAGTTGTGTATAACACCCAGTGCACCATGCAATATGTGCCCTCCTTACTACCCATCACCGGTCTATCCCATTCCCCCACCCCCCTCCCCTCTGTAGCCCTCAGTTTGTTTCTCATAGTCCATAGTCTATTTAGACAATTTAAAAAAAAAAAGCAAACACCTGTTTTTCAAGGAAATCCAAGTTCCTCCCCCCACTACTGAAGCAGATAGTAAAAACAAATAAAAAACCAACAGTAATAATCCTTACAATACACGTTATTAGGTGGGTATTGTTGTTCCTAATATAGTCCCTCTATTCATACTAAGTAGGGAAACAAGACCTATCTCCATGAACAGATAGCTCCCCTGTAGGCTGCGGAGGACGAACCATACTACTGTAGTGAGACCCTGCGTCAGCCTTGTCTTGTAGTTTCTCTATTCTGACACTTTCCCATCCGAGGCCTTGCTGGCCCCTGCAAGAACTGGCCCTCCCTGGGTTAACCAATTCCTTGAGCCAGTAAACCACCTGTCTGTGAGTGTGCCTTTCCAATGCAAACCAACCCATCCCAACCCCCAGCCACCTCCTCCATCAGGCTTTCACCCTCTGAGCCACTACCCACCTGCCCTATGACCCAGACCAGGTGTCAGACACCAGGGGAGAGCCCCCAGGGCCCAGAGCCTGCTGAAACTATCCAAACTCGTTTCTGAACCTGCTGGTCCTGTCCCACCAGTTCCTTCCGGCAGAAACCAGCAGGGGCGCTGGCTCACATTTCCCACCCCCACCTGCCTCCGGATGGACCCTGGTGCTTCCCGGTGCGGTCCCCCAGGCATGGCAAGCTCCCTCTTGGGAACTGTGAGTAACTCTTTTCAATGGCGGTCGTCTCCTTGTCTGTTGGCCTTAGCCTCAGATTTTCCAGTAATACACTATACAGTTGACCCTTGAACACCATGAGTTTGAATTGTGTGGATCCCCTTATATGCAGATTTTTAAAAACGTTCTTACTTAAATTCAATTTAGTTAACATATAGTGTATTATTAGTTTCAGGGGTAGAGTTTAGTGATTCATCAGTTGCATATAATATCCAGTGCTCATTACATCAAGTGCCCTCCTTAGTGCCCATCACCTCTCCCCTCCAGCAACCCTCAGTTTGTTTCCTATAGTTCAGCGTCTCCTATGGTTTGCCTTCCTCTCAATTTTCATCTTATTTTATTTTTCCTTTCCTTCCGCTGTGTTCATCTGTTTTGTTCCTTAAATTCCACCTGTGAGTGAAATCATACGGTATGTGTCTTTCTCTGACTTACTTCACGTAGCATAGTACCCTCCAGTTCCATCCATGTCGTTGCAAATGCAGATTTTTTAAAATAGAAATACAGTACAGTGCTGTGAATGTATTTTTCTCTTCCTTATGATTTTCTTCTCTCTAGCTTATTTTATTATAAGAATACAGTCTATAATAGATGGAACATATAAAATCTGTGTTAATCAACTGTTAGTTTTTGATAAGGCTTTCGGTCAACAGTAAGCTCTTAGTAGTTAAGTTTTTCAAGGAGTCACAGGTTACACACGGATTTTCCACCATGTGGTGAGTCGCCACCCCTAATCCTTGCGTTGTTCAAGGATCAACTGTATTTTAAAATAAGCCCTCATGGACGGCCCAAGGCTGAGAGGAGTCCTAACTGTTAGAATCTGTCCCCACAGCAGCAGAGCCACTGTGGTCTCCCTTCCACAACCAAAACAAAGCCATAGTTGCTACCCGGAAATAAATGAGGCTCCCCCACCTGGAGAAGAAGGGATAGATACCCCCAGGCAGGTCAGCTCCACGCAAAACCTGGAGCAAGGAGTCTCAATTTTCTCATGGTATCTTTCCCATCCCCAAACAGGAGGGCGGGGGGTGGGGGGGTCTCGCTGCCAGGGCTGGGGGAGAGCACATTGAATTATAGGGTTGAAGCAGAAATTAGAACATATTCTTACAAATAATGTAAGGGAACAACCATAATGGCCAGAGGCATACTGGATGAGTTGGTGGACTTTTCATGAGAAATCGTTAGTGAAAGAACAAGATGCAGAATGTGTTCTCAGTTCTGTAAACAATTACCATGAATCTTATATGCATGAGTGTGCATATACAGCAATATAGGTATATAAGCACGGAGAAACATAAACTTAATTATACAGGATACCTGATGAAGAGGTTAATGAAAGAAGGTAGTGGAAAGGGGAAGGAGCAATAAAGAAAAGCAAATAAAAACACACTGAAAAATGCATGTGTGACAAGATCATATTTATGGACAATAGCATAATCCCTAAAAATCTAGGTTCTTGGGGGCACCTGGCTGGCTCAGTGGGTAGAGCATGCAACTCTTGATCTCAGAGTCATGAGTTTGAGACCCACGTTGGGGGGTAGAGTTTACTTAAAAAAATAATTTAAAAAATTTTTTAAAAATATTCTGAAGTTCTGAATTAGAACTGCATGGTTAAATCCCAGATTTACTACTTCTAACCCTGTTATGTTGGGCAAAGTGCTCTTCCTCCCTATACCTCAACTTCCTGATCTGTAAAATGGAGATTATAATTGTATTTATGTCAAAGAGCTGTTGAGAGGATTATATGGAATAATTCATTCAAGTTCTTAGGACCATGTCTGGCACACAGAGTAAGTGTTCGCCAAACACTTAGCTAGTATTCGTAGCCATTACTAATGGTCAGTACCTCAGTTTGTATGCCCTGGTGCTTCTGTTAGCTCTAGGACACAGCTCAGAGCACTGACCTACTCCATCATCACATATGCCGAGCCCTGGTGCTTCTGTTAGCTCTAGGACACAGCTCAGAGCACTGACCTACTCCATCATCACATATGCCGAGCCCTGGTGCTTCTGTTAGCTCTAGGACACAGCTCAGAGCACTGACCTACTCCATCATCACATATGCCGAGCCCTGGTGCTTCTGTTAGCTCTAGGACACAGCTCAGAGCACTGACCTACTCCATCATCACATATGCTGAGCCCAAATGCTGCTGTAAATTACAACCACCCAGGTTCCCTTCTACAGGCGCCATGCAGACCACTGCCCATCTGTTCACACAGTTCTTCTTCAAGCAGGTCACAATATAATTGACCCATTTGGGGAGTTCTGTCTTTTCAGTGGTTTCCTTTTAAAAACAGCTTTATTGGGGATATATTTTATTTACAATAAAATGTATTCCTTTGAGTACACAAGTCAGTGGCTTTTAATACATTTACAGAGTTGTTCAACCATCACGGATCTGATTTAAGAACTTTTCTTTGCATTTATTTAGAAAGATTTTATTTATTTATTTGAGAGGGAGATAACAAGAGAAAGAGAGAGAGAGAGTGCACGAGCCGCTTGAAGGGCAGAGGGAGAAGCAGACTCCCCACTGAGAGGGGAGCCTGCTCAGGGGCTCCATCCCAGGACCCAAGGATCCTGACCTGAGAGCAAGGCAGACTTAACCGGCTAAGCTGGTTATCAGATCCCCTATCAGGTCCATTTTAAAAACAATGAGATCCTTTGGAACCATCACTTTAGTCTTTCTTTTTATCGGGGATTGCGTTGCTCTTTTTGTTGGTAATCCATTTATGCCTGCAGCTTTCTACTTCGCCTTTGGTTTTATCCTGGGGTTCTCCTAGAGCTTTTCTAGGCCACAGATGACTAACAAAGGGTTTATGTCTGGCTCCAGGGATTTTTTTGTCCATCCGGAGCAGAATCGGAAAGACATACAAGGAATGCACCCATCCTCCCAGGCTGGAGTTTCTGAAGCGCGAGCGCAGAGCCAGCGCACAGCGCCCAGGGCGGGCCAGCAGGGAGCGGGTGGGGCTCGCTCAGCGGGGCGCCACTGTCCCCAGGCCACAGCCCGCCCCCCCCCGCCCCGAACCCCCAGCAGAAAGCCCGGGCCCACCAGGAGAACTTTTCTATGGTCCCCAAAAGAAACCTGGTGTCGGTTTGCATTCACTCGCAGCTCCCACCTGCAGCCCTAGGTAATCACAGATCGTTTCTTTGCTTTTGAATCAGAGCCCTGTCCCTTCAGCTGTCGGCTGAGCTGTCGGGGACACCAGGAGCTATCTCCCCTGGATCCCCTGCCCTAACTCCTCTGCCAGACATTATGAGCAGTCCCCCATGATGTGCATTTTCCACGGATAACTGCCTGTAGCCATTTCTTTATTTTTCCCAAAACTGACCTTCAAATGTTCTTTTAATTGCAAAATAAATGCTTATTGTAAAATGCATAGAGCACAAAGAATCCTAAGAAGGAATACAAATTATCCAAAATCAATCCTACACACGGATAGAGCGACTGTTAAGATTTTTAGGTGAATGGGAGCCTGGGTGGCTCAGTCCGTTAAGCATCTGACTCTTGATTTCCGCTGGGGGAGTTGGGTCAAGATTCTCTCTCCCTCTTCCTCTGCGCCCCCCCCCTCCCCGCCCTGCGTGCTCTCTCTCCGCTTCTAAAATAAATCTTAAAAATTTTTTCTTAAAGATTTTTAGGTGAACCATATATGATTTTTTAATGAAACAGGGTCATATCACCAATATCCTTTTTAGAATCTTTTTGCTTAATAACTTTCCTGTTATTAAATATTTCTATGTAACAATGATTTTTCCGAATTTGTTAGGTTATGAGCTCAGCATTGGACGTTTAGGTTGTTTCCCATTTGTCTTCTATTCTATATAACACTCTATTGAATGTGTTGAAAATACATTTATACACACCTCTCTGTTGTCTGTTACATCACTCCTGTCATCCAACTGAGAATGCTTCCATTTTTTATTGTAATAATTCATGAAAGACAAATTTTCAAATGGGAACAGTAAAAGTTACACTCTAACCCAAACTCCTGGGGACTACCTCTGTTGGGATATATCCTTGGAGATTTTACAATGAATATATGAGCTCCTATAATATATACATATATATATCATATTGTGCATATGGTTCTACTATTCACGTGTTCGTTTAATGAGGAACAAAGTTTTATTAGTTTCAGGTGTCCCAATATAGCGATTCAGCAATCCTATACGTTACTCAGGGCTTATCATGATAAGTATACCCTTGATCCCATCACCTATTTCCCCCTTCCCCCACCCCACCTCCTGTCTGATAACCATCAGTTTGTTCTTTATAATTAAGAGTCTATTTCTTGGTTCGTCTCTCTCCCTTTCCCCCCCCTTTGCTCGTTTGTTTTGTTTCTTACATTCCCCATGAGTGAAATCATATGGTCTTTGTCTTTTCCTTACTGACCCATTTCACTTTGCATCATAGTCTCTAGTTCCAGCCATGTTGTTGCAAATGACCAGATTTCATTCTTTGCTGTGTGTAAAGAATATTCCATTGTGTATACATACACCGCATCTTTATCCGTTCATCAGTTGATGAATGCTTGGGCTGCTTCCACGTCTTGGCTATTGTAAATACTGCTGCTGTAAACGTAAGGGTGCGTGTATCCCTTTGAATTCGTATTTTTGTATTTGGGGGTAAATACCTAGTAGTGTGATTGCTGGATCATAGGGTAGCTCTATTTTTAACGTTATGAAGAACCTCCATACTGTTTTCCAGAGCGGCCGCACCAGTTTGCATTCGCACCAACAGTGCACAAGGGTTCCTTTTTCTCCACATCCTTGTCAACACCTGTTGTTTCTTGTGTTGTTGATTTTAGCCATTCCGACAGGTGTGAGGTGATATTGTAGTTTTGATTTGTGTTTCCCTGGTGATCAGTGATGATGAGTATCTTTCCATGTGTCTGTTGGCCATCTGCATGTCTTCCTTGGAGAAATGTCCGTGAATGTCTTCTGCTCATTTTTAAATTGGATTATTTGTTTTTTGGGTGTTGAGTTGCATAAGTTCTTTGTATATTTTGGATACTAATATAAAACTAATATAAAGATATTTATGGTTTTAGTCCATATTTAGGTCTTTAATCCATTTTGAGTTTATTTTTGTGTATGGTGTAAGAAATTGGTCCAGTTTCATTCTTTTGCATATTGCTGTCCTGTTTTCCCAACACTATTTGTTGAAGAGACTGTCTTTTTCCCATTGGATATTCTTTCCTGCTTTGTTGAAGATTATTCCCACCAACATGTGGTGGTTCCAATTTCTCTAAATCCTTGCCAACACTTGTTATTATCTGTCTTTTTTTAAAAAAAGATTTTATTTATTTGACAGAGAGAGAGACAGTGAGAGAGGGAACACAAGCAGAGGGAGTGGAAGAGGGAGAAACAGGCTTCCTGCTGAGCAGGGAGCCTGATGTGGGGCTCAATCCCAGGACCCTGGGCTCATGACCTGAGCCGAAGGCAGACATTTAATGAATGAGCCACTCAGTCGCCCCATTATTATCTGTCTTTATTATAGCCATCCTAGTGGGAGTGAAAGATATCTTATTGTGGTTTAAGTTTGCATTTTCCTGGTGGTTCATGATGTTGAGTATCTCTCCACATGTTTATCAGTCATGTGTGTATCTTCTTTGCAGAAATCTCTATTCAAATCTGTTGCCCATTTTTAAATCAAGTTATTTGTCTCTGTGTTGTGGAGTTGTGTTCTTTGTACATTCTGGACACAAGTCACTTGTCAGATGCATGATTTACAAGCATTTTCTCCCGTTCTGTGAGTTGTCTTTTCAGTTTTGTCAGGGTATCTTTGGAAGCCCAGAAATTTTAATTGATGAAGTTCCAATTTATCTGTTGTTTTATTCTTTTGCTTGTACATTCGGTGTTGTATCCAAGAAACCACTGCCTAACCCAAGATCCTGAAAATTTACTCCCATGTTTTTACAGGAGCTTTATATTTTTTTAAAGATTTTATTTATTTATTTATTTATTTATTTGAAAGAGAGAGAGAGAGAGAGAGTGAGTGTGAGTAGAGGGAGTGACAGAGGGAGAAGTAGGCTCCTCGTTGAGCAGGGACCCCAATGTGGGACTGATCCCAGAACCCTGAGATTATGACCTGAGCCAAAGGCAGACGCTTAACTGACTGAGCCACCCAGGTTCCCCCTTATAAGAATTTTATAGTTTTACCCCTTACGTTCAGGTCCATGATCCATTTTACGTTAATTTCAATGCATTGATTGAGGTAGGGGTCCAACTTCATTCTGGGTGGCTCAGTAGATTAAGCATCTGACTCTTGATCTCAGGGTCATGAGATTGAGCCCCCACATGGGGCTCTGTGCTGGTCATAGAGCCTACTTTAAAAAAAAAATAAATGAATAAGAGTTGAGATGGATGAAAATGAGGACTGTAAAAACTGCATTAGAATTGATGATTAAGAAGTCAATATTGCCTTCAAGAATTCAATTTTGGGGGGTGTCTGACGGGCTCAGGCAGAAGAGCATGTGACTCTTGATCTCAGGGTTTTGAGTTTGAGCCCCAAGTTGGGTGTAGAGATTACTAAAAAAAAAAAAAAAAAAAAAAAAAGAATTATTCCTGGTGATTGTCAGACAATGACTTGTCTGGCTCCAGCCAAGGGCATTAAGTGAAAAAGTCAGCATTAGAGTGGATAAGAGCATCTTTGGCTAGTGATCTATTATAAGATTCTGATTCCTGACCCTTCGACAAGAGGGAGGTGTCCTCCATAGTAATTCTGCAAAGAGAATCACCAGGAATCTAACCTTCCTAGTGTCCCACTCCCTGTTGTCAATCTCATTGTAATGAAATGAGTACAAATTTGTCAGATACTGCTTTGAATATATGCCCATAGGGTTGCAGGATTGGCCACTGAAGTTGGAAATCCTTTATCTGCATCAGTAATTCTGATTAAAGTTCAGCATATGTGTATAGCAGGGGCTTAAAAGTCAAGCCCTCTTTAGGGGGTGGAGAAGGGAGAAAAATGTATTGTCCATTGGTCCTGGGAAAAGGCAGCCCTCTCATGGTGGGTGGCACCACTGGAAGACAGAGGTAATGGCTGCCCAGGGGACAAGGAGAGGTTTTAGATGAAGCAAGTTAGAGAAATATTTTCCTTTTCAAGAACTAACAAAAGGAAAGTACAGTAAAAAAAAAAAAAAAAAAGGAGAACACAATCAAGTCTTATTTTAACTGGTCAGCGGTAGACATATCTATGAAGCCACTGTGAAAACGTAGGAAAGGGGGTCGTCATGCTGCATTATATTGCTTTTTTTGGGTCATATATATTGATATAGTGTACTCACTAGTGACTGTAATATATTTGGATATAAGTATATCCAAGTAATAGGTAGATGATAGATGATAGATAGATAGATAGATAGATAGATAGATAGATATCCCAGAATGAATACATATTAGTTTTTTTCCTTCTTCCCAAGCAAAATAGAAAAACCCGGAATGAATATAAATATATTTATATACAAATGCATTCATTCTGGGTTTTTCTGTTTTGCTTGGTAAAGAAGAAGAACCTAATTGATTTTCTTCATCCCGAACACCAAGAGTATCGTTGGTTGATCTCTGATACTCATCCCAATTATTGCGGTTACCAGTCTGGATACAGTGGTACCCAGGAAGATATTTTCCCTTATACATTCCCTTATCTCCAACAGAGGATTCACTGGAATAAATTAAACCAAGAATGTGAAGTATTGTGGGATTTATCTGCTATTTATTGCTATGTAACAGTCCACTCAAACTTTAGTGTCTTGAAACACCTATAATTCATTATTTGCCATAATTGGGAGTTGGCTGGCGTAGCTGGCTGGCTGTTGTTCTCCACTTGGGATCGTCTGGAGTTGCTCAGGCAGGTGATTCAAGATGTCCTCACGTACATGTCTAGTGGTTGGCACTGACTCTCAGCTCCCCATGGGGTTCCCAGAAGGGTCGCTGGCCCTCTTTGCGTGGTGGCTTGGGATTCCAAGAGTGTGAAGAGAAGCTGCAAAGCTTACTGCCTGGGCTCTGGCACTCCCACTCATGCTGCCGGTCAAAGACAAGCCTAAAGCCAGCCCAGGGTCACAGGTGGGAGCAGACCGGGGCACCTGTGTGGCTCAGTCAGTTGAGCACCCAACTCCTAATTTTGGCTCAGGTCATGGTCTCAGGGTGGTGGGATCAAGCCCCACCTCAGGCTCCACACTCAGTGCGGGGTCTGCTTGAGATTCTGTCTCCCTGTCCCTGTGCCCCTCCCCCCACTTCCTCTCTCACTCTCTAAATAAATAAAATCTTTTTTAAAAATGTGGGAGCCTCCTGAACTGCCACTTCCTGATGAGACCAGTTGTAAAGATTCTGCGGACATCTCTGACTCCTCGCAAAGGGATTAAACACAATTCCATCTGTAAAATGCTTCCTGGCACATTTGGCTCAAAGCAAATTAGTTCAAAATGCTCATCGTTGTTATTGTTTTATTAGCCTTTTCCTCCTAAATTAAAAGCACTTTTCCTGGGTAAGGAATAAGGGAGTTTTTCTTTAGATGAACTGGAAGTTATCAAAATAGGTAAGACAAAAAAAAATATGTAAGACAAAAATATGAAACAACCATATAGGATTCTTTGAACTAATATTAAATGCCTGAGCATATATGCCATATACGAATTTGAGGTGTTTCAGGGAAAATATTTGGTTGGCATATGAGTAATTTGATAGACCTACGGTCAGAAGAAAACAAAAGAAAACTTAAAATAGTATACAATTTTAGAAGTGTCCCGCTTACAAAGTTCTGGGGACGTGAAGAGTATTACCCATCCCCCACCCCCCTGCCTGGGACTTTGCTGGATTGTTGATCTTTCACTTCTTCTCTTCTATTGCTTTCTCAGGAATTAGAGAATAAAGTCCCCTCATAATGTTTCTCGGTAGTGACCCCAATCCCGATGAAGACGGGACAGTGGCAGAGTCTCCCGGATGTTCGGTACGTGCTCACGCTTCTGTAATACTCTAGGCGGGAAACTTGACCTTCAAAAATTGTGACAGTTTGCGCTACCAAATCCCCGGTGGCGTAGTTGGGGGGCCCCAGGGAATATGAACATTCCACTTCCCTGATTCACGCTCTTTTGTCACAGTGAAATGCAACACTTCCACGGGCAGGTAAGTTCGAGAGCTAAGTTGTTTTCAAGGTAATGGCAGTCATTGGAAAAGGCCATTCACCCACCTTAGTGCACTTGGCATTTGTTGCTCTTGCCCAGAACGGCCTAGGATAGAAGGGAACTGCATTGGGCTAATGATCCCAATTTGGGCTCTCACTTTGACCTTTCTGGCCTTCCAATTGAATGGCCTAAGAAGATTCTTAGGAATAATGGAATTAGTAGGCAAGATGGTCTAGAAAATGAGATTTTCTTCCTTCAGGATAGGATTTTAGATAAGGAAGGTACCCTGAGGAAATCTTTATTTTCTTCTCTGCCAACAGCTCTTCCCCAAAACTCCGCAAATGTAACTATTTGCTTTGGTAAAATACCCTAGTGAATAAGGACTATTCTAGCTTCCTTTGCACTGCATTCTTGAACATTCTCAGCCCTTTGGACACCAGGATGCAGCCTTGATACCTGCATTATCTGGCTCTCTTTCTTTCTTAAAAGAAATGTAACCTTACTCAAAACAAAGGTTGCAACCCTCCACAGCTCTCTTTCTCGCTCCATGGCAGTTCATCGTACTTAACATTGGAAAGATCTTACAGACTTTAGGGTCCAAGTCTAATGGGCCCATTTCATGGTTTAAGTGATGCGTCTACATAATACCCCTTTCTGGAGAGGACTGTGAGATTCGACATTGCCACTACTAACTTGGGTTCCCTAGGCAGAGGTATCGTCCAAAGACAGATGCTTCTGTTTTCATTGTTACTTGGTATCCTTTCTGTTCCATGGTGCGCGGGTCTACCAGGCAATTAGATTTTCATCCAGTCTCATGACTTCCCACCTTTTTCACCCACAGCTGCCAGAATTGTATGCTTTTGCTAAGGATTTTAATAAAGAGAGCAAGAAATCAAATCTCCTAAAAACTCACAGTATTTCACCTAGTGAAGCTCGGAAAATGCTTAGTCAAAACCTGAATGCCATGTCGCTCACCAGTGGAACTGATGGTGTGAGGGAAGAAGACCTCCAGCCTGTTTTCGCGTGCAAGCTGGTGAGAAAAGAAGAGGAGAAACCAGACTCTATGACCGAACTGCTGTACCGAAGCTTGTTGACCAGCTCTCTCTCTCCGGTGGAGAGACTCACCAGATCCCAGCAGAGGCTCCTTCAGTGTGGGATTCCTCCACCCGCACACACTTTTCCCTATGAGATTCTCATCGATCACTCCAAATCTTTGTCACCGTTCCCCGTCCCCATAGACGAGAAGACTCACAGTGCCAACCTATTACACATGCTGGGCATTTCCAGAATCAGGCCAGAAAATTTCATCTTTGAAGACAAAATTGCTAAGTACTTCTTAGTTGATCCAGGTAATCTAAACAGATGAGGCTATGTGGGGGAAAATTCATGGAAATCTTACTGCCAAGTTTACCGAGGTTACAAGAGCCGAAATAGTCCAGCAGTGACCCATGGGAATCTTGCAGTCCTGGGGCTCATGGCTGATGTGCTTGCTGCCTACAGTGCCAACGTGAGGTAGAGAACAGAGACTCGAATGTTCCAGGGTCCAATCTCAGGTCCAGTCTCGCAATGGAGTATTATGGATGTGGTACTTAAAGTAACCTTTATAAAATTAGTTAGACTTGGACACTAAGTCAGCCGTAACTATTATGAGCTTAGCCAAATATTTACTGAATAATGGCTTCTTTTTCTTTTTTTTTTTTTTAAGATTTTATTTATTTATTCGACAGAGATAGAGACAGCCAACGAGAGAGGGAACACAAGCAGGGGGAGTGGGAGAGGAAGAAGCAGGCTCACAGCGGAGGAGCCTGATGTGGGGCTCGATCCCACAACGCCAGGATCACGCCCTGAGCCGAAGGCAGACGCTTAACCGCTGTGCCACCCAGGCGCCCCTATTTTTCTTAAGTATCTTGGCTTTAGTGCAGTTGAGAGGGGTGTTTTTAGATATTTTTTCAGGAATTTTTACCCTTTCTTTATTGATACATTGCTACAAACAACAAGAGGAAACTCCTCCCTTCAGTTCTGACACTTTAAGAGGAAGCTGTTCCTTAAGAAACAAAGATTATTCAGAGAAAGTTAAAAATATATAATATATATGATGGTGAGTTTCAATGAGAAGGAGGTGTCTTGTAAGATCTTCATTTTCCTTAATTTGAGGGAGGTAATAATTTGTCTTTCTATGTAGCTGTAAAAAAATAGATTAAGTCAGTGAAGTAAAATATTTGAACCTTTCTGAAGTAGGTTCTTGACTCATATTTGAAGTAGGTTCTTGACTCAATATTTGCATAGCAAATATTTTGACAGCACCCTTTTTATACTAAAAGTAGTGGGAGAGACAGAGGGACAAATTCAAAGGCATGGATTGGTTACTCTGCTCACATTTGGTCTAAAATGCTGGACCAGTCTTTGCTGTAACTCCCCACACTGATATCTTAACAGAGTCTAATGCAGGTTTAAAATCCTGATAGAGGGGCGCCTGGGTGGCACAGCGGTTAAGCACCTGCCTTTGGCTTAGGGCGTGATCCCGGCGATCTGGGATCGAGCCCCACATCAGGCTCCTCCACTATGAGCCTGCTTCTTCCTCTCCCACTCCCCCTGCTTGTGTTCCCTCTCTTGCTGGCTGTCTCTATCTCTGTCAAATAAATAAATAAAATCTTTAAAAAAATTTTTTAAAAAAATAAAATCCTGATAGAGTTATACTTTGTGTGTTATGGAGCCCAGGCAGAAGTAGAAATCAAGGCAAATGTAGGAATGGTCTACATAATCCACAGAAGTGCATTAGGTAAATCTGGGACCAGAGAGGAAAAAGCATGGAAAGTATTAGGAATCAGTAAGTACTGCCAAAGAGCCTATTGAAAAAGTACTGAGGGCTTTGGATATCTGATAGGATGTTTATGGTTTTGCAACCCGCAAGAGCTAAATTGTCCTTTCTTCCCAACGCATGGCTTGTCTCCTGGCTACCTAACTTCTAGAGGTCTCTCTTGTGGCCTTCCAGATTCTGTTGGAGTTTCTTCTCTGTCTTCATGACCTCATTTCCTCAAATCCTATAGGCAGAATTTCAAGTACACATCCTGTCTATTCAAGGAATATGTGTGAAGCCAGGTAGGCACCCATATGAAAAATATCCAGTAATTTCTTAGGTTTAATTGGTATTGCAACACTTCATCTTTTACTCTCCTCATTGCCCAGTATTACTATCATGTTGTCAGCCAGCCAGTCCCTAAAGCCTGACTTTCCATGGTTCATTGGCTTCTTAAAGGGATTGTGATAACCAGTGATACCCCAAGTTGGTAGGTCCTGAAAGAGTAGCTAGTCTCTGCCCTTTATATCCAGGACTTTCACCAGCATCTTGGAAGAAATGACACTCGCAACCTATGTACTTCTGACTAGTCTTTGTCCTTGTTTTAAGCCCTCATTAAGATCCTTTTAGCCTCCCTCTTGATCTCGGTGCTCTGTAGATCTCTGCATTTGTCCATTATTGGTATCCAGGCACTGAATGGGAGCCCCTCCACCTGCTATGGCCCTGCAGTGTCCACTCCAGCCCCGTTAGCCAGGCCCACCCGGTTTCCCATTTGGAGAGGACTTTAGACCATATGAACACCATAGGTGCCCCCTTCATTTATAAAGCTCTAGAAACAGCTTTCTACCAGAAGGGGGGACACTCAAGTTCATCAAAGGTTCATTCTGTCCATGAAGCATCTCTGAATAACTGAAGATTAAATAACGCCTTCATGTAATTCTTTGAAAATATGATTCTTTGCAGAAAAACAATTCATGGATCTGAGGGATCTGGAATGGAGGTACTACAAGGGGCTTGTGTCGTGGAAGCACAGTACTTCCGATTCATTCATAGACATAAATTACAACAGTGAGAAGAGATTTGTGGAGAGCCGGGAGATGCCTGGCGTCATTTACCCCCCTGTAGTTCGTAAGTCTTTAGTCATTTACCCTCAAGTTGATTATCCAAAAAAAAAAAATGCAGCTCCTTCTTAAATTAAATATGTAGTTTATTAAAATATTTTGGATGTGGATTTTGTTTTTGAGAGCATTGAACTTATATGTGAAAAGTAAAGAAGCAGATGGAACATAGGAACTGAGTCTATACAATATTCATGTAAAGTCCAAAATTAAACCCTTAATATAGAGAACAAGCTTCAGCTTGATCTGCTCATATAAGACCAGGTTTGCACCTGTGAAGCCCATCTGGACCAGGGGTGAGGCAGGTCTAGATCACGTGAAAAGTAAGGGCACCTGTGAAGGAGAATTACTAAGCTCTTAAGAATAGCCCTTTAAAATGTTCTACACATGAAGAAGTGTATTATCATTAAAAAAAAAAAAGTTGGCAAATTCAACAAATCAAAGAACTAATCCCTGAGGATCTAGAGATCAATCCGAGAACTTAAAAATAATATGTTAACTGCTTAAAGACATGAGGAAGGAAGTGGCATTTATAAAACGAGAATAGGGAGATTTGAAAAAAAACCAAATCGGAAATCTTGAAAGTGAAACATATAATTACTGAAAGTAAAAAGAATAATCATCATAACCCTCAGTAAATTATCTTAATGGTATACCGATGTATCTTAAGAGAGAGGATTAACGACTTGAAAAAGCGCCAAGAGAGAAGTTTCCAGATCGTGGCACAGTAAGACAAAAGGAGTAAATTCTGGAAGAAGGATCGTGGAGGGTAGCATGAGACGTTTAGAAGTATATCCAGTGGAAGTTGCAGAAGAAAAGAGGGTGAATGGTGATATGTGAAAATGAAATGACTGATGGTTTTCAAGAAATGAAGTGAATGAAAACTTGAATGGAAAAACCTCACTGAATGAGTGGCAAGAAAATAAAAATAACTCTGTCCCCAGAAGCACCGTAGCAGAACTGCACCACAGTCAGCGAGGAAGGAAAACACAGCCTACGAAAGAGAGAACAACGGATTGCACACACACAGGTGGCAGATTGACAGGGCAGCTTCCGTTAACAATACATGTCAGAAGGTGATGGTGTCACCTACTCAAAATACTGAAGCGTGAAATTCACCACCCAGCCAGATGTTCCTCAAAGAGCAGGGTTAAAAGAAATACGTTTTAAAAAAAATGTAAAAGCCGAAACTGTTTACCACCCACAATCTCTTACTGAACAAACCACGAGCAAAGTACGTACTCTAGCAAGAACCCAGGGGGAGTGCAAGAAATAATGGTGAGCAAATAAATGACACTAATATATGTGTGTGATTGTGTAGTTACTAAAATATATTTCTGGAATCAAGTTGCTGGTATTTTATTTAGAAAGTCGGCTTCCATCTGGGGCGCCTGGCTTAGTCGGAGGAGCGAGTAACCCTTGATTTCAGGGTTGTAAGTTCGCGCCCCACGCTGGAGGTAGAGATTATTTAAAACTAAAATCTTTTAAACACATTTTTTAAAAGAGGGGCGCCTGGGTGGCTCAGCCGGTTGAGCATCTGCCTTGGCTCGGGTCACGATCCCAGGGATCTGGGCTCACGCACTGCCTCGGGCTCCCTGCTCATAGGGGAGTCTGCTTCCCCCTCTCTTCTCCTCCATGCTCTCTGTTCCTATCTTTATCTCTCTCTCTCTAATAAATAAATAAAAGCTTAAAATAAAATTAAATTAAAATAAGATAAAAGAAAAAAATTTCAAAAGAAAATTTGCTTCCATTTAAGTTATTATTCTGTAGTTTCCTTTTTTGGCATTATTTTTTAAAATCAGACTTTGCCCTCAGCATAGTGATATCTTCAGTGGTGAAACTGTCTAGAAATGGGCATGTGGGGGGTTTCTAGGGTGCTCATAATATTGTTTTTTTCATCTGTGTGCCCAAGGGTGTTGAGCATACAAAAATTCCCCCAGCTCCCAGGGAGGAATGGCAGAGGGCGAGGGAGAAGCAGGCTCCCTCCTTTATAGCTTTTTTTTTTTAAAGTTTTAAAAGCTGTGTGACCTTCATAAAATGAATGGGGGGGGGTTCACCTTATGTGTGAGGCCATATTGGAAATATTTATTCTTTAAAATCTAGCTAGAATTCAGCTATAAAACCATCTAGTCCTAACACCTTTCTTCCCATTTTTACTATGAAAATATTTAAACAGTCATAAAAATAAATAAAAATTGTGTAATAAACCTACACATACTCATCACCTAGATTTGATTTTCCCGATGTGGGGAACCTGGGTGGCTCAGTCGGTTAAGCATCTGCCTTTCTGCCCAAGTCATGATCCCAGGGTCCTGGGGTGGAGCCCCGCATTCAGGCTCCCTGCTTAGTGGGAAGTCTGCTTCTCCTCTCCCTCTTTTTTTTTTTTTTAAGATTTTATTTATTTATTTGACAGAGAGAGAGACAGTATTCAGTTGTATGACTGTAGCCTGACTGATTTATCCAGTCTGCTGTTGATGAATATTTGGGTAATTTGCAGTTTAGGGTTATTACATATAAGGCTTTGCAATACCACCGGCCGGTTAGCAAGGTCTGGTTGCTAGGAAAGACTTACAGGACCCAAAGTCTGAATGCTTATAAGTCTCCAGTTTATTGCAAGAGAAGGATTTATTATGGCAAAGCATTAACATAAGGGTATGCATCACAGATGACAGCAAGGGGTCCAGAGGGACCAAACCCAGGCTCAAATTGTCCTCCGTCTCTAAGGACCATACTGGACACGCTCCTTTTCTCTATTCAGTAATCAGTGTGTGCATGGAACACTTTAGAATCAGGGAGCATGAACTGAAGGCCCAATTACTTTTTACATTTTGTTGGTCAAGGAGGCATTTTTTTTATTTATTTTTAAGGTAGATTTATTTATTTATTTGCTTACTTACTTATTTATCTGACAGAGAGATAGAGAGAGCCAGAGAGCACAAGTGGGAGGAATGGCAGAGGGCGAGGGAGAAGCAGGCTCCCTCCTGAGCAGGGAGCCCGATGTGGGGCTCGATCCCAGGCCCCTGGGATCATGACCTGAGCCGAAGGCAGACGCTTAACCAGCTGAGCCACCCAGGTGCCCCTTTAATAAGCTTTTTTAGAAATTATAATATCACACAGATAATCACAAGTTGGATAAATTATAGCAAACTGAACATACCCATGGAACCAGCCCAGGTCGTGAACTGGAACACGGTCTACAAGCCTCTGTCCTAATCATGACAACATCCCTCCCCTCCGGAGGTGACCAGTAGTACCGTAGATTCATTTTGCCTATTTTTGCACTCTTTTATACAAATGTAAACACACATTCGAACATGTATACAACAGATTCTCTTGTATCTGGCTTCTTTCAGCGTTATGTTTGTAAAATGCATCTATGATTTGAATGTAGTTACCTGTCATTTTCATTGCTGTTCAGTATTCAGTTGTATGACTGTAGCCTGACTGATTTATCCAGTCTGCTGTTGATGAATATTTAGGTAATTTGCAGTTTAGGGTTATTACAAATAAGGCTTTGCAATACCACCGGCCGGTAAGCAAGGTCTGGTTGCTAGGGAAGACTTACAGGACCCAAAGTCTGAATGCTTATAAGTCTCCAGTTTATTGCAAGAGAAGGATTTATTATGGCAAAGCATTAACATAAGGGTATGCATCACAGATGACAGCAAGGGGTCCAGAGGGACCAAACCCAGGCTCGAATTGTCCTCCGTCTCTAAGGACCATACTGGACACGCTCCTTTTCTCTGTTCAGTAATCAATGTGTGCATGGAACACTTTAGAATCAGGGAGCATGAATTGAGGGCCCAATTACTTTTTACATTTTGTTGGTCAAGGAGGCATTTTCCTGCTGCATAACCAGCAACTGATAGTCTCATGGAACCAGGTGAGAATCGTCAATATCACTCTTATCAGTAAACCACTTTGATAAGGTGGTACGAACCACCCCCAGACTTCTATGGTTACAAAGCCACACTATAAATCAGTAGGTTTCATGCCTTGGCCAGAGGTCGTTGTGACGTGGGACCTTCAGCAAAAGAGCTCAGGCTAATTCTAGGCCTGCTGGAATTAACCTGCACAGCACTGTTGCTATAAAGTCATGTCCTGTCTTTTGATACACGGGCACACATGTCTCTTGGGTGGAATTGCTAGATGACAGAGTCTGAAGATATTCAACTTTGGCTGGTAAGGCCAAACATTTTTCCAGAATTGGTGGGATGCAACTCAAAGATGTGCTTACAAGGAAAATTATAAACCTAAATGCATATGTTAGAATAGAAGAAAAGCCAAGAATCAATTATTTAACGTTTATCTTAAGAATTTAGAAAGAGAAAATAGGTTCCAATTTCCAATGTGATATCATCTTTGAATTCTTTAAGATTGTTTAAAAGTGTGTTGTGTTTAAATAACTCGAACTTGCTAAGTATATGGATATTTTCCACTATCCTTTTGTTATTGATTTTGTTATTTTGTTATTGATTTCTAGCCTAATTCCACTGTGGTCAGAGAACATATTTTGTGTGATTCTGTGCTACGAAATATGCTTTAGGGGCCAGCATACAGTTAATTTTGGTAAATTTTTTGTGTGTACTTGAAAGGAATTTATATCCCTCAATAATTGGGCATAGATTTTTATTTGTATCAATTATGTCAAATTTGTTAGTCATGTCATTCCAATGTTCAGTAGATCAACTGATTTTTGTCAGTTACCGAGAGAAAGTGTGTACTAACGTCTGCCGCTGTGATTCAAAGGGGCTTTGCTTTTGTTTTCAGTTCTATTAATTTTTCCTTCATCTATAAGACTGTTATTCAAAGCATGCAATTTAGAAATATATCTTCTGGATGAATAATACTTTTATGATTAAGAGGGAAGCATCCTCTTTCCCTCTTAATGATGCTTCTTATATATTTTTTAAAAGATTTCATTTATTTGAGAGACAGCAAGAGAGAGAGAGAGAGAGAGCGAACACAAGCAGGGGGGAGGAGCAGAGGAGAGGGAGAAGCAGACTCCCCGCTGAGCAGGGAGCCCGACTCAAGACTGGATCCCAAGACTCTGGGATCATGACCTGAACTGAAGACAGATGCTTAACCTACTGAGCCACCCAGGTGCCCTGATATACCAACTTTCTATTAATGTCTAGATGATGTATCTTTTCCCATCTTCTTCTATTTAACCTTTTTGTATTCTCATACCTATGTCTCTTATAAGCAGCCTACCACTGGAATTTTTTATCCTGGCTGACAATCTTTGGCTTTTCATTGAAGTATTTATTCCATTCACATTTAATTTAATCATTTAGTGTATCAATATCTAACATCTTACTATTTGCTCTCTGTTTTTCTTACCTGGATTGTATTACTCTTTCTTGACTTTCTTGTCTACTTTTGGGTTGATTGAATACTTTTATTATTCCCCCCGTTTGCTTTTTTTTTTTTTTTAAAGATTTTATTTATTTATGTGACAGAGAGACAGCCAGCGAGAGAGGGAACACAAGTAGGGGGAGTGGGAGAGGAAGAAGCAGGCTCATAGCGGAAGAGCCTGATGTGGGGCTCGATCCCAGAACGCCGGGATCACGCCCTGAGCCGAAGGCAGACTCTTAACGACTGTGCTACCCAGGCACCCCCCCCATTTGCTTTTTAATTATACATTATCTTCCTACACTTGTAGTGGATACCCTAGATATTACAGCAAACATCCTCAACTTCTTAAAAACCAATGTGTGTTAGTTGTTTCACCACATTTCAATCATGCTTATCCCCATTCCAATGTATATACTATTGTTTTCATGTATTTTAATTCTGTATAGAGAGACCCACCCCCTAACATTTTTATTACTCAGAGAATGAGTACAAATGGAGGCCCATACACAGTATATCTAAATAGTTTAAAGTATAAATCGAGCTACCAAATTATTAAATAAAATATATGCTATTTTCTACATTTACCAACAATCCTTCATGACAATTTGGAAGGCCAAATTCAAATTTGTAATTCTAAAGTCACATTTAGAGCTCTTCCATGCTGGAATATTATGACCTGGGAGAGCTAGCCACCGGTTCTTGCTCCACTCATCCTTCCACTCATCCCACCCAATTTTTTAAGATAGGCAAAGGATTTGAGCAGACTCTTTGCCAAAGATAAAAAAAGAAAATACATCAGATGTTATGAGAATTTGCTAAAATTTGGTTACTACTGCAGGCCTTGTGGTCAACCTGGATTGAAATCCAATTAAAGTGGCCTTTAAGCAAGCCACTTAAGTTCTCTGTATCCCAGTATCTTCATCTGTGAAATAATTAAAGGCTGTTCTGAGGCTTGAATGATTAAATATATATCAAATGCTTAGAATCTGACTCATGGTAAACATATAAGAAATGTGAGCTTTGCCTTAGTGTGTACCTTTGCTCTGTTACTATTACTAGTATTAACAATAGTTCTAGTAGTAGTTGTTGTACTGAGAAATTTCCTCTTCGTTTTGGCTTCTATAATATTTGAGACCAAATTTCAGGATGATCTATAGCCATTGTGCAGGATTAATTTTCCTTCTTTTGGGGTTACTGTTATTGCTGGATTTATTTTCACCAATATTTTTCCTAGTTCCCTAGACTATTGGTTTTTTTCCTAGTCCGTGTCATATGAGTTAGGATTGTGTTTGGTTACAAGTAAGAGAATGCCCGGATGCCAACACCTAAAAGACACAAAGTCGTGTTCATTGCATCCAACAAGATGGGCAGAGGTCTGCAGAACTGGGCGGTGCTGTAGGTCCATGACATCATCATCAGTCTCTCAGACTCCTGCCTTTCTCTTATCTCAATTCTTACTTGTGGTTTTCAATCAAATGGTTTCAAGATGGCTGCTACACCCATGGGCATTGCAGGAAGACTGGGGAAGAATGAAAAGCCGTCTTTGACAAGCTTCCGCTTTTATTCTGGAAGGGAAGCTCTTCCCATCAGAATTCTAGATACACACTATTAACAGACTCATGTAATGTGACCATCCCTAGATGCAAGGGACTCTGGGGAATTAAGGGATTTTCATTGGCTACAAAGCAACCCCAAACAAAACTGTAGTTAGGGAAGAAACAAGGATGGATGGTAACAGGGTAGGTACCTGGCAGTGTCAACAATGAGGGGTATAAGTGAACGTCCATAAAACCCTCATCTTCTGATGCCTTTATACTCAGTGAGCTTATGTTATGCTTAGTGCCCCTCAGACCCTGTCATCCAGCCACACTCCCTTCTTTTGGTTCTTTCAACTGCGAAGTTTGTTTCTGCTCTGGGACATTGGCATTGAGCTCTCTCCTGCCTGGAGTGTGTCCCCTTTGATCTCACATGACTGCTTTCCCCTTATCTGTCATATCCCAGATTCTAACGCTTTGCCTCAGAGAACATTCCCTGGCCAGCTAGTCTAAACAGGCCACCCCATCCATCTCTCACACATGACCTTATTTTAATTATTTGCTTAGTATTTATATGATTGTATAATCCTACAACTATATCATTCTGAAAATTATATATGATTTTTTTTACTACATCATTATTAAAATTGCATATGATTTTTTTTTCCTTGTCCACTAATAGTGGTCTACCTTTCCTACTAGGAATCCTGTCCTTCTGCTTGTTGTTGTATTTCCAGTGCCTAAAACATTTCTTAACATTTAATAAACACTCATAGTTATTTAAGGAGTGCATGAATAAATGAATAAAATAATCCCCGATATCTACCGAATGAATGAGAAACATCCCTATGGAACTTTCTCTCTTCCCTTCACGACGCAACACATTTTCTCTCCCCATAATCATTTCCCCAGAAATTTGTCAGAGAAGATAACATTTCTGCAGCTTTTGAAGTGCCCCCAGACAGTCCAAATGTGGCTACTAACCCCAGAGTGGCAGATACCATGACATGTGCCAAATTATTTTCCAAACTAAAAATTTTATTTTTTTAATTAATTTTTATTTATTTATTTTTGGGATTTGGCCAAGTCAATGTAATTTAGTATTTATTTTCTTTCTTTCTTTTTTTTATTATAATAATTTTTTTTTCCAAAGTAAAAATTTTAGAATCGATCCCTGAATAATCTGTAGGTTGCACTATTGAAAATGAAGCCCATGAAAATCCTATTCAGGCAGGGAATAGATGAGTTTTCTTGGCTCTGGATCTTAAAGATAAAATCATCTCTCTCCCCAGGCTCTCAGTTATATTGTCATTGCTGCCACTTGAACTTCTCCCACTTGTAATAAATTGCCTCCAAATTTAATGCATCATGAAATTGAGAGCCTGTTGTGCCAATTTGGTTTCTAATTTCCCTGTAATTTGTATCTGTTTCTAGAATGGTAATAAAATCAACCTAAATCATATTTTAAAAAATAAAATTAGGGCCCGCAGAAAAACACACGATGTTTCGTTTAAAGAGTAGGTAACGTAATCAGGATTCTGAAATCATCAAAATATAATCATCTGCAAAATTACTGTGGGAAAATTAATGCTTGAATGATACAATCATATGATGAAAATAAGCACAATAATTCTGAATTAATGTAGCTCTCTATTAAGAAATGATCATTAAGGGGGAAATGGGCCAATTAAAAATGAACTGCTGGGGTCTCTTACCAGGTCCAGAAACAAAACCAATAATCGAATTACTGTCAGGTCTGAAAATAGAAATAGACATTGTGATCTTGAGAAAGGGAATTATTTTTCAAGTCATTAGAGGCATAAGGTGATAATAAACCAGATCTTTTGGTGACACTAATCAAAGCATTTGGGATACACATGAATAGAAGGAAGAAAGGAAAACAACCAAAACCTATCACGCTGAGCTAAGCCTTGGGCTTTTGAAACCCTGAACCGCCCTGTACTTTGGGGTTTAGATTTAGGATATAATGTTTATTAGATTCCCTCTTCCCAACCTAAATAATACCTAGGCACTTACCTACTGATTGATTGGTTTATATATTTTATTTTTAAGTAATCTCTCCACCCAGCATGGGGCTTGAACTCACAACCTAAGGTCCAAGAGTCACAGACTCCACCGACCGAGCCAGTCAGGTGCCCCCTACCTAGGCACTTATTTAGTCCCAGCTGACAACATGCCTTTTTTTTCCTTTTTTTTTAAGCAGGCTCCACGCCCAGCATGGAGCCCAACACAGGGCTTGAACTTAGGACCCCGAAATCATGACCCAAGCAGAAATCAAGAGTCGGACGCTTAACGGACTGAGCCACCC
The DNA here is from genome assembly GCF_017311325.1 of Ursus maritimus. Taxonomy (NCBI): domain Eukaryota; kingdom Metazoa; phylum Chordata; class Mammalia; order Carnivora; family Ursidae; genus Ursus; species Ursus maritimus. The sequence continues at coordinate 4,023,894 of NW_024426008.1, forward strand.
AGGTACCCCAGCGTGCCCTTTTTTGATGTACTTTTGTGGTCTCTGAGCTGTAGAGAGGATGATGATGATTTGTTCGGAGTTTTACCATTTATAAAGCATAATCTCAATTTCTTATCTCACTTAAGATATGGTATTGAGACAGCTTTGTTATTTATTCAAACAAATACACCAAGAGATGAACACGGTATTTTATTCACTTCTATTTTCCACGCACTGTAGCTAAGAGAGCACCACCATCACCACCAAATGACTCTCCCCAGAGCAAAAAAAAAAAGAATGAAAAGTAAAAGAAAAAAGTCTACACTAGGTTCAATTTTTTACTTCAATGAGCTGAGAAGCATCTGATGATTTCACATTACAAAGAAAGGAAGAAGTTTAAGTCTACAATACCAAATATTCCATGAAAGGAAAAACGTCTATTTTCATAAAAAAAGAAAAATTCTATGGTCTGAAGCCCTGGAAGTAAAAGTGTAACTTAACACAGCTTTCTGGAGGACAAGTCAGTGTAAGTGTGGAAGCCTCTATGCATGTGCTCCAAAGATCTCTCTCCGACAGTATGAAATGCACACGTAAGTGCAGGAAATTGGTGAAATACACACGTTACGTGGAGAAATACACAGCAGTAGAAAAGAATGTGTTGGGGCGCCTGGGTGGCTCAGTCGATTAAGCATCTGCCTTCAGCTCAGGTCATGATCCTGGGGTCCTGGGATCGAGTCCCACAGTGGGCTCCCTGCCGGAGCCTACTTCTCCCTCTGCCTCTGCTGCTCCCCTTGCTTATACTCTCTCTCTTGCTCTCTCTCTCACAGATAAATTAATGAACTCTTAAAAAAAAAAAAAAAAGAATATGAAAGATCTCCGTGTGCTGATACGTTATGATTTCTCAGAGATACCGTGAATTGAAAAGAGCAAAGTGCAAAAGAGCACATGTGGTAAGCTACCTTCTGTTTAAGGAGGAAAAAAGAAAACATAACACGGATGTGCTTATCTTGAAAAAGGAAACATAGGGGGTTAACCAGGAAACTATGAAGTGGATTGATTGCCTTCACAGGGTGAGGAGGTGAGGATTCGAGGGATAGGGAAGAGAATGACCTTACTGTAGGAAAAGGCATCTAGTTCTTTTTTTTTTTTTTTTTAAGATTTTATTTCTTTATTTGACAGCCAGCGAGAGAGGGAACACAAGCAGGGGGAGTGGGAGAAGAAGAAGCAGGCTCCCAGCAGAGGAGCCGGATGTGGGGCTCGATCCCAGAACGCCAGGATCACGCCCTGAGCTGAAGGCAGACGCTTAACGACTGAGCCACCCAGGCGCCCCAAAAGGCATCTAGTTCTGAGTTTTGGAAACATTATGTGAGTAACCGTGTGAGCACAAAGAACAGAAGGCTCTGAGTCATTGTCTTACCCCCAGCTGAGCGCAGCATCTGACTGTAATGTTTGATGGATGAATAGAATTTGGACTTAGACCTCCTGACATCCAACTTGCTGTCCTGACTCTTCAGAACTGGAAAGGACCTTACAGAGGATGGTCCAACCTTCCTCTCGTAACAGATGAGAAACCAAAACCCAGCAGGGTGAACAAAGTCAAGTGTCAGAACTGCCACTTCTGCAACCGAGGTCGGCACATTATTTTTTTCCTGAAAGCACGTTGCCTCTAACTTGAGTTGAACAAAATGTGCTTCATTGTACCTGGATACATTTTTACTTATTACATTTTTCAATCTCTTATTGAACAATAACTGATTGAACATTATTGTTCTTTCCTTCTTTTTTACTTTCCCTCCTTTCTTTTTCGCTTTCATCCTTAACCTTCACTTTGACCTTGAAAGGATTTTCGACTGAACACTCCCATAAGAGAGGCATTCTAATGGATGCCGGGATGCCATGTGCATCAGGGCACCTGGGTGGCTCAGTCGGTTAGGCATCTGACTCTTGATCTCAGCTCAGGTCTTGAGCTCAGGGTGGTGAGTTTAAGCCCCGCATCGGGCTCCATGCTGGGGGTGGTGCCTACTTAAAAAAAAAAAAAGTGCACATGGGACGGGTTCCCTGCCCTCAGCGGGGGACGGCTGGACACAAACAGTCACAGCCCAGTATAAATGTCATCACTGAAGTCCTCTTGATTTGGATGGATCATGAAAAGCTTTCCAGAGGCAGAGATGGTTAAGCGTCATCACAAAAAAGTAAATGGGAGCTTTCCAAGTTATTTGGGGCCCCAGGAAGGAGGGTGTCCCCAGAAGAGGCACAGCGCGTATGACAGAACAGAGGCAGTCACTTCAGTCCTTGCACTGATGTTTGCTATGCTCTTTAGACTTAGAATATATATCTCCTTCTAACGTAATCAGTTCATCAGTTTTAATACCACATCTCACATTCTGCTTATGCCTTTTATTGATGCCCGTTCAAAACAGAGTCATCGATTTGGCTCCTCCTAGGTTGAATCCCGTGCATTCCACGAACTGGCTACAAGGTTTTAAATACTCAGCGCATGGCCGTGGAACACGCGCTGCCTCTCACTCCGCAAAGCTACATCGATGAGCACACGCTGGGCCCCAGGCTCGGTGCTGCTGCAGAATCACAGATGACAACACAGGGGATGCGGGGGGGCTGGCCTGGGGAAGATGGAGATCGCATCACTCATCCACTAGGAAAAGCCCCGAAGTAGACTAATTTCAGCCGTTGCTGTCTTGGTGTAACTACTCCCAAATCCTTGAGGGGAGGAGCCAGGTGTGACAGTGCCTGGAAGTCACTCTTGACTCTCCTCCTCACACCTCCCCCGTATCTATCACCCGGTCCTGTCCATTTTACCCCATACGTGTTTTTCAAATCCATCCATTTCTCTCCATCTTTATCAGCACCTCCATATTGTGAGCAACCATTATCTCTCCTGTGGATTACGGAACTGGTCTCCTTGCATCATTGCTAATCCCTCTGTAATCTTCTCTAATCTATTGTCCACATGTCAGCCAGAGTAATGTTCGCAAAATGCAAGCCGAATCGTGTTCAACTCTCACATTTGCCTGAAATCGCTCTGTGTCTTCCAGCTGTTCTTGGTACCGAGACATGGTCTGTCTCTTCCCATCCCCAGCGGGAGCAGAGCCGATGAGTCAAGCCTTTAGGACTCTGGGTCTCTGTTCTCAGCAAGGTGGGGAAGGACAACCCATGTCATTTGATGCCTCAAATTCTTAGTCTGCCCCAAATTAATTCCTCACATATCATTCATTCGCTTAGCATCTACAGATCTTTCCATATTGGCAAATAGAGAGCTATTTCTTTTTTCTTAATGACCACATGATATTTCATTGGGTTGATGCTTCCTAATTTATTTAACCAGTCCCAGTCCCACTAACGATGTGTCCAAGGCTATAGGTAAACACTCTCGTACATGTATCTCCAGGTACTGTTCTCTTTTAAAATTATTTTTAGCTCTTCCTACAATATTCTTCCTCTTCTTCGATCTTCCATATAAACTGCAAATCAGTTTTTGAAGCTCCCTAAAAAATTTTCTTGGAATTTTGCTCAGAACTGCAAAAGAAATATATAGGTTGCATGTAAAGAATGAACAATGAAGATATGGAATATGATTCTTCACAGTCTGGCAAACGTGATTCTATGTGACTAATAATTTTGCACAAGAAGCCAAAAAAGAAATACCAAATTAGGAGCATAATTCAAAAAAGATAAGAACAGGGGCACCTGGGTGGCTCAGTCGGTTGAGCATCAGACTCTTGGTTTCAGCTCAGGTCGTGATCTCAGGGTCGTGAGACGGAGCCCCACTTTGGGCTCCTCACTCATCGCAGAGTCAGCTTGAGATTCTCTCTCTCTCTCTTTCCCTCTCCCTTTGCCCCTCCCCCTGTGTTCACTTGCTGTCTTTCTAAACATAAATAAATAAAATCTTTAAGAAAGAAAGAAAAGAGGGGCACCTGGGTGGCGCAGTTGTTAAGTGTCTGCCTTCGGCTCAGGGCATGATCCCGGCGTTATGGGATCGAGCCCCACATCAGGCTCCTCCACTATGAGCCTGCTTCTTCCTCTCCCACTCCCCCTGCTTGTGTTCCCTCTCTCGCTGGCTGTCTCTGTCAAATAAATAAAATCTTTAAAAAAAAAAAAAGAAAAGAAAATGTAGTTTTATTGAATTGGGAGCCCATTCAATTAGTTAGTTATTAGAAAGCTATCTACTGAGCAGCTCCTGTGGGACGGGCACTGGCCCATAAGCAGGGATGTAGACAATGTCTCTCTATTCTGGTGTGTGGACACAGCAATAAACATATAAACATGCACATAGACCCATATGCAAAGATTCCAGGTGGTGAGGGTCACTCTTTAAGGGCATGAAGAGCAAGAGATGGGAACTAGGCACTGCTTTTGGTTGGGTGACCAGAGGGGGCTTACCCTGGGAAGACACATTCAAACTGAGCCCTGAATGACAAGGATCCAGTTCTGCAAAGACTCAAGGGGAGAGCATTTCGGGCAGAGCAAACAGCCTGTGCGAAAGGCCCAGGGCAGGCATGAGGTGGGCAGACCAGAGGAGCCAAGAGACTGCCTGCATTTGCCGATGTGAAGCACGGTGCAAGGGAGACAGGCAGGCCAAGTGAAGTCAGAAAGCAGAGAAAGACAAATACCGCACGATCTCACTTATATGTAGAATTGAGACACGAACAAAAAACAACAACAAAAACCAAGCTCGGATACAAAGAACAGCTTGGTGGTTGCCAGAGGTGGGGGTAGGGGGTAGGGGAAATGGGTGCAGGGAGTTGAAAGGTACCAACTTCCAGGTATACAATAAGTAAGTTCAGGAATGGAATGTACAGCACGGTGACTATGGTTAATAATGCTGTCTTCCAGGGGTCCCTGGTTGGCTCAGTCGATAGAGTACGGAATTCTCGACCTCAGGGTCATGAGATCAAGCCCCATGGAGCCTACTTAGAATGAAGCCTGAGAGACTATGGACTCTGAGAAACAAACTGAGGGCTTCAGAGGGGAGGGGGTGGGGGAATGGGATAGGCCGGTGATGGGTAGTAAGGAGGGCACGTATTGCATGGTGCACTGGGTGTTATAGGCAACTAATGAATCATCGAACTTTACATCAAAAACCAGGGATGTACTGTACGGTGACTAACATAATATAATAAATATTATAATAAAAAAATTTAAAAAAATAAAAAATAAAAAATAAATTTAAAAAATCATAAATATTTGTTATTATAAGCCCTAGAGTTTGGGGGTGGGTTGTTACGCAACATTATTGCCTCTGTGAACCCTTCTAGGCCTCCCCCCCATCCACACGCATTAACACTCCCTCCTCTGAGCCACTGTCTCACCTCCCACACACAGACAAGGACACACAGCCGCTAGATGGGGCAACGGCACGTGTATCCGTCTGCTCCGCTAGCTAATCACTTCTTACGAGCACAGTGAAAACTGTGGCTTAATAAACATTTTTTTTTTCTTTTATGAGATTTTTTATTCTTTTATATAGAGACAGAGAGAGTGCGCCCATGTGAGTGGGGGGAGGGGCAGAGGGAAAGGGCGAGAGAATCTCAAGCCGACTAAGCTTTTCTTGAGCTAAAATGAATCCAAAAATGCTCCTTGAATGTTGCATTACATTGCAGCATTCTCTTCTGAACTCTCTGCCCTCTCTCTTTCTGCCCAAAATCAGGGCATAAAATTTCCGTTTGGAACAGTGCCCCCCCCCCGGTTCTGTACCAGCAAGAGGACATGACTCTTGTCACTGGAGACAGCACTGACTCGAGTCTGCATAACAGATCTTACTAAATAGCCTTTCTCTTCCATTAGTTTTACCCTTGCACAATTTACCACTCCTAGAAGCCAAAACCTTTTTCTTTGTCTTGTCACTTCAGCAAAATTTATTGTCCTTTGTTCAAATGGTTTAAAAGCCCCCAGGCCTCGCCACGTTTGAGGGTTTTCATTTCTTTTCTGTGAGGCTCCCCACGTGCATATGAAATAAATCTTTTCTCCTATTAGTGTAGCTTTGTCAGTTTAATTTGCAGGGCCCAGTCATTAAATCTAAGAGGGTAGGAGAAAAGAGATCTTTTTCTTTCCCTACAGAATCCAATACACCTTTAAGGAAAATCTTCCAAAACTCACTGCTGAATCCAGTACCACAACTGATACAATTTGATGACGATCATTAATTTCACACTATTGTTTTGTAATTTCTCTAACCAGTAATTCACAAGCACCTGAAATACCTAAATCAGAAAAGGAGTCAGAAAGTATTGGGGCGCCTGGGTGGCTCAGTTGGTTAAGTGTCTGCCTTCAGCTGGGGTCATGATCCCAGGGTCCTGGGATCGAGTCCCCTATTGGGCTCCCTGCTCAGCCGGGATGGGGGGGGCTACTTTTTCCTCTCCCTCTGCCTGCTGCTCCCCCTGTTTATGGTCTGTCTGTCTCTCTGTCAAATAGATAAATAAAACCTTAAAAAGAAAAAAACTTTTAAAAAAGGAGTCATAATATGTGTGGTAAAGCAAAACTCACAAGTTACTAGCAGCGGGCAAAGTCCAACTGAATAATAACCGAAAGCAAAAAAATGTAAGTTCATTGAGGCTTTGTCTAAAGTGCTTCGCTATTTAGAGGAAGAAAATACCTATATTTGTGGGGGGAGGGGAGTCCACATAAAATAAAGGCTTAAATTCTTTTTTTTCCCAGGCGTGAGCATCTGAGAAGGAGTAGAGAGCGAGCAGTAGGGCCAGAGGAGGGAAGACTTCCGTCTCCTCCCACATGCACGCAAATGCTATTTTTATTCAAACCAGTGGTAGATGTAAAGCATCTGTTCTCAAACTTTAGCATCAGGATCACCTGGAGGGCTTGTTAAAACACGATTTGCTGGCCAACCCCCCCTATAGAGGAAAGGGTTGTGTGACGATAGTCACCTCCCCAGGGAGCTCCATGGCCAGGGCACTGACCCCTCTCACGGGTCCTTCTGCTTCTCCCTTCATAGAAGCCTCTGGTCTTTTTAGTCCACCGATGGTTGGCACCCTGGGCAGGGGGCAGAAAGGAAAACTACAAGCCAAAATGCTCGGAAGCAAGGACCACCCCTTGCGCTCATTCAAGTTGCCCTGAAAGCAAAGCCTGAGGCAAAGACTTGGAAGCAGTGGCTTATCTGGAGGTGACCCCAGGATGCAGGACGGAGGGCACAGGGAGAGAGGACGCTCCAACAGAATGGTGTGCTATTCAGGTCCCTCAATTCTCCTGGGATCTCTAGGAAGCTGAACGCCTTCCAGAATTGCCTACCAGAAAGATGGGAGACTGAGCCTTAACCACCTGCTAGACCCATTGTTGAGGGTTGGCTCCGGACGTTAACTCTCCTGCACTTCCAAGCCAAGCCTGCTTCTGTGGCCCGTGAGAAGGGCCTGGGGCAGAAAGCAGGTGATTGATTGAGTGGTGACACTGGTGAGACGGAGCTCTGAGGACCTGTCCAGCACAGCCACGCGGGAAGTCAGAAGGGGACCTGCGGGGCACGAAGCAGACGCCAGAGATATCTGGCACCTGGCTGCGGGCTCGGGAGTGCGAGTCGGCCGGGAAGACCCGGATGCAGGCAGGTCCTGCCGGCTCTCCTGGTAAGCCATGAAAAGGGGCTCTCGTTGTACGCCCAGGTTCAGAGCAGCACTATTTATAATAACCAAGGGTGCAGGCAAGCCCTTTTAAATACAGAGAACAAACCGGTGTTTGCCAGAGGGAAAACGGGTGACGGGATGGGTGACCTAGTTGAAGGGGATTAAGAGGTACAAGCTTCCGGTATAAAATAAGCAAGTCGTGGAAGTGAAAAGTACAAGATAGGGAATATGGTCAATAATATTATAATAACATCATATGGTGACTACCCTTAGCACGACGAGCATTGTGTAATGTAAACAATTAGCAAGTCCCGTGTCGCACACCTGAAACTAATATAACATTGAGTGCCAATTATAATTCAATTCAACACTGAAAATTATGAATTTGGACTATCACATAATTGCTTATTTGTTTTAGTCCATATTACCTACGTGGAAAAGTCCCAGGATGGCCATGCCAACTATAATTTCTGTAGTTTTAAAATATTTGTAGCAGTTTTTCCATAATTTCTTTAATCCACACTCCTTCGTGGTTGACCATAGACTCAGCAAGATGTATGTGTGATGTGTGTGGGAGAAGAATGCCCACAGGGAGGACCTTTGAGCAGGGAGTGGAGAGCCGGGGACCGCGCTTCTCTCCTCTCTGGATGGGTGTCCACCGCAGCCTTCCTGTGTGTGCTTCTCAGGAGCCAGTCGTGTAAGAGGGAGCAACCAGGCACAGTGAACACTCCAGACAGGTGTCCCTCCAGCCCTGCGCACTCTGTTCCTCTGTGGTTTGCTGGGATAAACCTGGGGTCCATAAACCTTTGCCTCAGGCTATGCTTTCTTGGAAACCCAAGCCATAATTTTCACCAAAGAAGCATGTGCATTCTGAAAAGCAGTTGTATTTTACGCTGCCATTTCCCCAGGAGCCTGTCACCAAACCTTATCCCTGTCCAGCAGATAAGTGTAAATAATCTTATCAACTGGCATTTCTTTTGTGATGAAAGTAGTGGAGCACATTTTCTTGTTTATTGGCTATGTTTAAATCTTATCTTTTCTGCTTTTTTATCTTCCAAATTTTTATTTAAATTCTAGTTAGTTAACATATAGTGTAATATTGATTTGGGGAGTAGAATTTAGTGATTCATCACTTACATATAACACCTGTGCTCATCATAACAAGTGCCCTCCTTGATACCCTTCACCCGTCCAGTCCATCCCCACTCACCTCCCTCCATCAACCCTCAGTTTGTTCTCATCACTAAGAGTCTCCTATGGTTTGCATCCCCCTTCCCCCCCCTTTTTTTCTGGCCCTACTGCTTCCCCCCCACCCCCGTGTTCTCCTCTATATATAATATATAAAATGGAATATATATATAATGGAATGTATATATATGGAATATATATAATATATAATGGAATGTATAATATATATGGAATATATATATCCCACCTCTTCTTTATCCATTCATCAATTGATGGACACTTGGGCTCTTTCCATAATTTGGCTGTTGTTGATAGTGCTGCTGTAAACATTGGGGTGCATGTGCCCCTTCGAATCTCTACTTCTGTATCCTTTAGATAAATACCTAGTAGTGCAATTGCTGGGTCGTAGGGTAGGTTTGTTTTTCACTTTTTGAGGAACCTCCTTACTATTTCCCAGAGTGGCTGTACCAGTTTGCATTCCCACCAACAGTACATGAGGGTTCCCCTTTCTTCGCATCCTTGCCAACATATATTGTTTCCTGTGTTGTTAGTTTCAGCCATTCTGACAGGTGTGAGATGGTATCTCACTGTGGTTTTGATTTGTATTTCCCTGATGATGAGTGACGTTGAGCATCTTCTCATGTGACTGTTGGCCATCTGGATGTCTTCTTTGGAAAAATGTCTATTCATGTCTTCTGCCCATTTCTCTCTCTCTCTTTTTTTAAGGTTTTATTTATTTGAAAGAGAAAGAGCACAAGGAGGGGGAGGAGTACAGGGAGAGGGACAAACAGACTCCCCATTGAGCAAGAAGCCCAATGTGGGGCCCGATCCCAGAACCCTGAGATCATGACCCGAGCCAAAGTCAGATGCTTCACTGACTGAGCCACCCAGGCCCCACCTGCCTATTTCTTAACTGGATTATTTGGGTTTTGGGTGTTGAGTTTGATAAGGGATTAGTACCCAACATATACAAGGAACTTATCAGGTATGTCCTTTGCAAATATCTTCTCCCATTCCATAAGTTGTCTTTTAGTTTTGTTGATCATTTCCTTTGCTGTGCAGAAGCTTTTCATCTTAATGAAGTCCTAATAGTTCATTTTTGCTTTTGTTTCCCTTGTCTCTGGAGACGTGTCTGGCAAGAAGTTGCTATGGCTGAGGACAAAGAGGTTGCTGCCTGTGTTCTCCTCTAGGAGTTTGATGGTTTCCTGTCTCACATTTAGGTCTTTCAACCATTTTGAATTTACTTTTGTATATGGTGTAAGAAAGTGGTCCAGTTTCGTTCTGCTGCATGTTGTTGCCCAGTTTTCACAAAACCGTTTGCTGAGGAGACTTTTTCCCACTGGACATTTTTTCCAGCTTTGTCAAAGATTAGTTGACCAAATAATTGTAGGTTCATTTCTGGGTTCTCTATTCTGTTATCTATGCATCTCTTTCTGTGCCAGTTCTGTACTGTCTTGATGATGACAGCTTTGTGATACAGCTTGTAAGTTCAGAATTGCGATGTCTTCAGTTTTGCTTTTCTTCTTCAGGATTTCCTCGACTATTCGGGTGTTTTGTGGTTCCATACAAATTTTCGGATTCAACGATCAAGGATCCTTTACCCAGAAATTTATTCTGAAGTAACATCTTTTTTAAAAAGTGAAAAGCTACATGTATGAACACTTTTATATACATTTTATTTATAAAATAAACCATGCATAATAATAATTGTGTCAGGGACTCCTGGGTGGCTCAGTTGGTTAAGCATCCTACTCTTGATTTCAGTTTAGATCATGGTCTCAAGGTGGTGAGATCCAGCCCTGAGTCAGGCTCTGTGCTAGGTGGAGCCTGCTTAAGATTCTCTCTCCCTCTGCCTCCGCCCCCCCCCATTCCCCCCCGCCTCCCCGCTTGGTGCATGTGCACTCGCTCTCTCTAAAAAAATAAAAAATAATAATAGTGTTATTTTAACTTGAAATATCCTCCCTCTAAAATTGCCAAAACTACCTAAAAACATGAAAATACATATAAGTTATTATAAGAAGGATACAATGTTTCTGCAATGATCACAATATATAAAAAGTAACATGGAAAAATGAAAATGGGTGGTTTTTTCCCCCTGAGAGTCTGAGTTTTTTCTGGTTTTGATCTGCCTGTTACAATATTTGATTTTTTTTTTTAAGATTTTCTTTATTTATTTGACAGAGAGACAGCCAGCTAGAGAGGGAACACAAGCAGGGGGAGTGGGAGAGGAAGAAGCAGGCTCCCAGCGGAGGAGCCTGATGTGGGGCTCGATCCCAGATCGCCGGGATCACGCCCTGAGCTGAAGGCAGACGCTTAATGACTGAGCCACCCAGGCACCCCACAATATTTGATACTTTTTTTAAAAAAGGCCATCATAGGTACACTTACAATATTATAAATGTCTGTAAACCACAATGGATAAACAGGAAAAAAAAAGAAATGGAGAAAACAATCTGAAGCAGCCACAATGAGATCTTGGCTTAGAAAAAAAAATGACAAGATAGTAAGGCTTCTTAAGGCAAACAAAGGCATATTGATTTTAAGAAAAACAAAAAAAATACAAAATATATTTTAAATCTCATAAATGTAGAATCAAACAACAAGTTGAGTTGTTGTCTTTAATATTCAGTTTGAAAAAAGAACGGGCCCTAGAGATGGAGGAAGAATATTATGGAGTTTGCATTGTCCTTAACTGGGAAATTTAGTAGCCAAGGTGTTAAAAGATCATAGCTCTTAGGGTGCCTGGGTGGCTCGAGCAGTCAGTTAAGGGTCTGCCTTGATTTCAGCTCAGGTCATCATCTTAGGGTCGTGGGATTGAGCCCTGTGTGGGGCTCTGTGCCAGGCATGGGGCCTGCTTGGGATTCTCTCTTTCCCACTCCCTCTGCCCCCCCGCCCCCGCTTGCAGTCACACTCTAAGAAAAAAAGAAAAAAGATCATAGCTCTCTTTTTGCCCGATGCAAGCCAACACATTCCCTTACACTTTCCAAAAGAAACTAAATGAGTGTTTGGTTTGGTTTTTAACAGACTTTAAAGCCGTTTTTTACGTTTACAGAGAAATTGAGTGGAAAGTACAGAGAGTTCCCATAAGCCTCCCCTGGCCCAGTCCCCTATTAGCATCTTCTAGAATGTGCTACATTTGTTACAACTGATGAACCCCTACTGCTATGTTATTTTTTTTTTTTAATGATTTTTTATTATATTATGTTAGTCACCATACAGTACATCCCCGGTTTCCGATGTAAGGCTCGATGATTCATTAGTTGCGTATAACACCCAGTGCACCATGCAATACGTGCCCTCCTTACTACCCATCACCGGTCTATCCCATTCCCCCACCCCCTCCCCTACTGCTATGTTATTAACTGAAATCCCTGGTTTAGATTTGGGTTCACTGTTGGCGTTGTGTGTTCTGTGGGTTTTATGCAATGACGTCCATCCACCGTTCAAGTCTCATACAGAATGTTTCCACTGCTCTAAAAACCATCCCTCCCTCCCTCCCTCCAAGCCCCTAGCAACCACTGATCCTTTACTGTCTCCGTAGTTTCGTCTTTTCCAGAATGTCACGTGGTTAGGATCACACAGTATGTAGCCCTTCCTGACTGGCTTCCTTCGCTTAGCCGTATGCATCTCAATTTCCTCCATGTCACTTCATGGCTTGATAGCTCATTTCTTCTTGTCTTTGAATAATATTCTATTCCTAACATCTAGCTACGACACGCTTGTTTAGCCAGCCACCTATTGAATCAGGAAGGTTTCAGTTTTTAATTACAAGTTCAGTCTAGTCGGCTTTTTGAAAAATTTATTTATTTTAAAGAGACGGAGAGCAGTGGGGAAGGGCAGAGGGAGAGGAAGAAAGAGAATCTCAAGCAGACTCCCTGCTGAGCATGAAGCCGGACGTGGGGCTTGATCTCAGAACCCCAAGATCGTGACCTGAGCCAAAATCAAGTCGGTTGCTCAACCGACAGCCACCCAGGTGCCCCAATTTTAAGCTTTAAGTGGCTAATGAAAAACTTGTAGATGTGCTCATTCAATGAAAGTCTGGACCGAGGGGCGCCTGGGTGGCTCAGTTGTTAAGCATCTGCCTTTGGCTCAGGTCATGATCCCAGGGTCCTGGGATCGAGCCCTGCATCGGGCTCCCTGCTCAGTGGGGAGCCTGCTTCTCCCTCTCCAGCTCCCCCCTGCTTGTGTTCCCTCTCTCGCGGTCTCTCTCTGTCAAATGAATAAAATCTTAAAAAAAAAATCTGGACTAAGGGTAAAGGCAAGCAGCATTGAAATGGATTAAAGGTTGAAAATAGCCCATTAACCTTGAAATACATATTCTGGCTTAAAAAAATTCTCATTCCCGTATTTTTTCATGTTTTATTATACTTTGAAAATGATCAGGGACACCTGGGTGGCTCAGTTGGTTAAGCGTCTGCCATCGGCTCAGGTCGTGGTCCAGGGTCCTGGGATCGAGCCCCGCATCAGGCTCCCTGCTCGGTGGGGAGTCTGCTTCTCCCTCTCCTTCCACCCCTCCTGGTGCTCGTGCTCTCTCTCTCTCTCAAATAAATAAATCTTTAAAAGAAAGAAGATGATCAAATACTTTGAAATGTTGAATATATTTTCTGTGAGAAGATGTACCAAACCCATTTTAATATTTATAATTCAAATAATACATTAGGAGAAAACTAGAAAATGCAGGTTGATAAAAATAAGAAGCTGGAGATCTTTGTAATTCTATGCGTGATCCTGAGATAATCACCGTTGGTATACTGCATGATCTTTCAGATTTTTCTACCCACTTGTATACATCTATTATCACATACAATTTATTTGAGTGAATATACAGTCATCTCTCATTATTCTCTGGAGTATGTTCTTCAGAGTCACCACAAACACCGTGTAGAGACTATTTAACCGTTGCTCCTAGGGGGAAATACAGGGTTCGTTTCCTATGAACCTCTGATGGCAACATTTTCGTCAACTGATCAATACATGATCTTGTTTTATATATGTTTGTGTGTAAAGACCACTTATTTAGTATATATTTTGATTCACTCACATTGAACTCACGGCCAACAGCCTACACCTGCCTGAACAAAGCTTATCTAATGCACATTTTCTCCATAAGACACTCCAGAACCTTCTCGCACTTAGGAGGAACACTACTTTAACACTGCATGCAGGGGCCCTTCACACAGTGAAATCACCAACAGAGAACACAAAAGTGTGAAAAACATGGTGCCAAATAGACTGCAAAAAGGACTCACGTACAGTGTGGGCTGAGACAAGAAGGCGGAGTAATGCCTTGTCCGACCTCAGCTGGGGACATGCGCATCGGGCGCCTCCCATGTTTCCTCTCCAGGCACGTCTGCAAATGACTGCGAAACCACCCTGAGCACTGATTTGGGGATTACGAGTAAATTTTAGCAAGTAGGCGGATTCACAAATATGGAATCTGCAAGTAAGGTATACATGTCAAGTCCATTATGTTCTTCTATAGCCGGCACTTCTTCTTTTTATTTTTTTTATTTTTCATTTTTTTTTAAAGATTTTATTTATTTATTCGACAGAGATAGAGACAGCCAGCGAGAGAGGGAACACAAGCAGGGGGAGTGGGAGAGGAAGAAGCAGGCTCCTAGCGGAGGAGCCTGATGTGGGGCTCGATCCCATCACGCCGGGATCACGCCCTGAGCCGAAGGCAGACGCTTAACCGCTGTGCCACCCAGGCGCCCCACTTTCTTCTTTTTAAAGATTTATTTATTTTAGAGAGAGAGGTCGAGCACGTGTGAGCAGGGGGAGGGGGCAGAGGGAAAGACTCTCAAGCAGACTCCCCACTGAGCACAAAGCCCCACGTAGGGCTCGATCCCACAACCCTGAGATCATGACCTGAGCCCAGGTCGAGAGTGGACACTTAACCAACCAAGCCACCCAGGCGCCCCGTAGCTGGAACTTTCTTCTCAACATCAGTAACCATCTTCTACATCCCGAAGTGTACTTCTACATAATCATTTGCAATGGGTTAGTAAATATTTTACTGTATGAATACAGAACATTGATTTACACAGTCGGATTCATTTCCTATGGCTGCCGTGTCAAATTACCACAAGTACGTAGCCTAAAACCACAGTAATTTATTGTCTCATAGTTCTGGGAGCCAGAAGTCCAAACTCAGTGTCACTGGGCTGAAATCATAGTATTGGCAGGGCCACGCTCCCTCCTGGGACTCCAGGGGAGAATCCACTTCTTGTTTCTTCCAGCTTCTTGGGGGGCTGCTGGCATTCCTTGGCTTGTGGCCACACCACCCCAGTCTTCAGAGCTGGATCTTCAAATCTCTCCCTGCTCCATGTTGATGTGCCCTTCTTCTCTGTGTGTCCGATCTCCCTCTTCCCTTCCTCTGAGAGGGATACCAGTGATTGCCTTTAAGGCCCACCCTGATAATGTAGGACCCCAGTGGAGCAGAGATAGTATGCAAATCGCATTTGCCTGTGTCAAGCCTAAAGACAGCTTTTATTTTATTTATTTATTTATTTATTTATTTATTATTTATTTTTAAAGATTTTATTTATTTATTTGGCAGAGGGAGACAGCCAGCAAGAGAGGGAGCACAGGCAAGGGGAGTGGGAGAGGAAGAAGCAGGCTCCTAGCAGAGGAGCCTGATGTGGGGCTCGATCCCAGAACGCTGGGATCACGCCCTGAGCCGAAGGCAGACGCTTAACCACT
This sequence comes from Ursus maritimus, assembly GCF_017311325.1. NCBI lineage: Eukaryota > Metazoa > Chordata > Mammalia > Carnivora > Ursidae > Ursus > Ursus maritimus. Next base: position 4,039,343 of record NW_024426008.1, read on the forward strand.
GCGCCACCCAGGCGCCCCATAAAGACAGCTTTTAGCAAGAAGGGAGCTGTGGGCGTGTGGGTGGCTTCCAGGGTCTCCTCCTGGGAGGTAAGCTCAGGGTGGTGGTTGCAAGGGTTAGAAGATCTGGGGTAAGCTACCCCACATCAAAAGAAGCCTCAGGCCAGAGGGTTTTAAACCTCTTATATTTGCAGCAAACCTTGGAAATTTAACACAATTAATTTTTATGGTTACAAATCTTCTCTTAAGGGAGCTATGTCATCTAGTTTAACATATACTTCTGGCTTCCTATTCCTGCTATGCCAATAGGGCCATATTCTGGTATCGGGTACAGATTATACAATACAGTACAACCACACAATAAGCTTATCGTCATTTTGTGCAAGCATTTATTTGTGTCTACAAGACCTGGGGTGGAGACCAGAGTGCAGCAAGCCTGGCCAAGGCCCGCCACTCTCCTGGCATTTCAGGGCTGGGGCTGGGGCTGCAAAGACAAGGTCCTGGGATGGTAGGAATGGAATGTAGAAGAGGAGTAGCTGTGGAGCTGGGTTGGAGATTATGTTATATCTCATATAACACATAGTTTATATCTATCAAATATATAATAAAATATAAATATTATATAATTAATATAAAGATATAATTCATACATTGATGGGGATCAGGACATGCTACCCCAAAATACGACACTTTGGCATATTCAATATTTCAAAGTGAAGGAATCCGAGAACCAGCAGGTGCAGAAAGGGTTTCGTGATCTTCCCCTGAAGCAGATCATAAGACCCTTATGTGAGAAGTTCCTTGTCTATACCTGGAGGAAGGGAGCATTCTTATCTCCAAGGACGGGGGAGGGGGAGAGGAATCCGGGCAAGCATTTTTCCAAAGAAGACACATGAATGACCAGGGCACGCATGAAAAGAGGCTCAACATCACTGATCATCGGGGAAATGCGAATCAAAACCACAGTGAGATGTCACCTCACACCAGCCACAGTGGGTGGCGTCAAAAAGAGGCGAAATAACAAGTGTTGGTAAAGATGTGGAGAAAAGAGAACCCTGTGTGCTGTTGGTGGGAATGTAAATTGGTGCAAGCATTGTGGAAAACAGTATGGTGTGTCCTCAAAAAATCAAAAATAGAAATGCCATATGATCCAGTAATTCCACTACTGGGTATTTATCTGAAGAAAAGGAAAACACTAATTCAAAGAGATATATGCACCCCTATGTTTATTGTAGCATGATTAAAATGATTTTTTTTAAGTTCACTTATTTTTTATTTTTTTTACTGAGAGAATGCAAGCGGGGGAAGGAAGAGGGGCAAGAAGAATGCTGAGCGCGGAGCCCAGTGTGGGGCTTGATCTCACAATCTGAGCTGAAATCAAGAGTCAGACACTTAACTGAGCCATCCAGGCTCCCCTGCAGCGTTGTCTATAATAGCCAAGGTATGGAAGTGTCCGTCAATAGATGAATGGATAAAGAAGATGTGGTTCACATATACGATGGAATATTACTTAGCCATAAAAAAAGAATGAAATCTTGCCACTTGTGACAACATGAATAGACCTAGAGGGCATTACGCTAAGTGAAATAAGTCAGAGAAAGACAAATACCATATGTTTTCACTTACATGTGCGATCTAAAAAAACAAAACAAATGAGCTAACAAACAGAAACAGACTCATAAATACAGAGAATAAACTAGCGGTTGTCAGAGGGAAGTGAGTGGGAGGATGGGCAAAATAGTCGAAGGGGATTAAGAGGTACGAACTCCCAGTTCTAAAATAACTAAGTCATGGAGATGAAAAGAGCAGCATAGGGAATATATGCTCGATAATATTGTAATAACAGTGCATGGTGATAGATGGCAACCACACATACAGAGGTGAGCACTGCATACTGTATAGAATTGTTGATGTTCTATACCTGGAACTGATATAATGTTATATCAACTATACTTCAACAATGAATTTTTTAAAATTTACCTAATCTCTTCTTTTTCCATAAAACCCTGGGTCACCCCCTGTAATTGGGACACTATATGGGTTTCTAACTAAATCTGTATACCCCAAATTGCAATTCTTTGATCCCAAAGAAACATGTCGCCATTTGGATAGGTTTCTCATTTTTATTTATTTTTATTTTTTAAGATTTTATTTTTATTTTTTGAGAGAGTGTGCACGTGAGTGGGGTGGAGGGGCAGAGGGAGGGAACGAATCTTAACCAGGCTCCACGCTCAGTGTAGAGCCCAATGCAGGGCTCGATCGCATGACCCTAAGCTCGTGACCTGAGCTAAAGTCAAGAGTCGGATGCTTACCCAACTGAGCCACCCAGGTGCTCCAAGATTTCATTTTTGTGTAATCTCTGTACCCGTGGTGGGGCTCCCACTTTCAGCCCTGAGATCAAGAGTCACATGCCCTACCGACTGAGCCCGCCAGGCTCCCACATTTCTTGTTTTTAGAATGACAGTATATGTATCAACATTAGATGAATATATCATGTATGTCCTGTCCTGGTATGTATATCTCATCCATAGCGTGTGTATACACGCGTGTCTCACCTTCTAGTTTCTCCACCAATTCATAAAAGAATAACCTTTATTTATTTATTTATTTATTTATTTATTTATTCGGCAGAGATAGAGACAGCCAGCGAGAGAGGGAACACAAGCAGGGGGAGTGGGAGAGGAAGAAGCAGGCTCATAGCAGAGGAGCCTGATGTGGGGCTTGATCCCATAACGCCGGGATCACGCCCTGAGCCGAAGGCAGACGCTTAACCGCTGTGCCACCCAGGCGCCCCAAGAATAACCTTTTAATACCAAAAAAGCAGGAGGAGAATTATCTCAGAAAAAAAGAAGTGTCAGTTTAACTCCATGAAAACCCAACCCACGCCCTTATTTGTCCCTTTTGCAGCTGACTGGTGACTGATCTATCATGGACGAGCTCAGAACCTGCATTGTTCTCTGCTCTTCATTATGGAGAACATAGGATCCGATTTTTCCATAAGTGTGGGCCACATAACAAGTAACAGAAGGGTCTGTAATAAAACGTTTTTGGGAACTGGTGGAGAGAAAATCTTCCTGAAGATAAGTCCTACATTCATCCATTTACTGAGCAGCCATGAATGGAAGACCTACCTGGGTCAGGATCTACGCTCTTTGGTGGGATCACGGAGAAGAAAAAGGGAGACTTTTTTACCCTCAAGGAGCTCACACTCTCGTGATTTACGGTACAGTCTGATACACGGACCCGGGTTCTAGTATAAGATTTCAGAGGGGTCTGGCTCAGCTTGGGGGACAGGGAGCTCTAAGAGGAGGGGACATCTGAATTCTAAAGGTAGGTGGGCAACGTGGAAGTGAGAGTGAGGGGCAGAGGAACCATCAGAGAACAGGCAGCCAGAAGGAAGAACACACGTCTTCCAGGCAGGACTACTGATCCCCACTGGGAACTCAGAAATACCCTCTAATGGCTACACACGTTCATACTAGTAAGATTCTGAACAATTTGTTCATCACATACAAGAAAAATGAAAGGGAGCTGTGGGTATTTTCCCTGCTGCTCTACCTTCATATTTTTTTTTATTAAATTGCCAATGTCTGAATAAAATAAGCTTTCCAAAAACTAGGCATCGTCTCCCACAGTCAAGGCATAATGTGCAAAATGATTTGTCTTCAGCATAAAACCAATTGTCTCCCAAACACAAGACATGTTACACTGAATAAACTCACAGATAAAGGTCTCAAGGAAATGGGGAATTTTTTTCAGTGTTTGTTTCACAAATGGTGAAGGTTACTTCTGCAAGCCAAGCATTTGAAATTCGTTTTTACAGAATCTTCTCCCGAGTCACGCAGTACATCTTCAAACAAAGGTTTCTTCCTGAAGAAAGCACGTGCAATGAAATTGCATATTCATATTTAAGTGAGCCTTGCTGCCTAGCAGGAAAGCAGACAAACATCCATCCAAATAATTCATGGTGTGGACCTCTTACCGAAGACAGAAGACATCGGGGTTTCGAGGCAAACCTGATTAGGAATCTGGAGCAATTTGTTTTCAGCCAACAAATGCAGGAAAGTCCTCAAGTGGGCATTTGTTGTTTGAAAGCTGTTAGGGGCGCCCGGGTGGCTCAGGTGGTTAAGCATCTGACTTTTGATTTCGGCTCAGGTCATGATCTCAGGGTCCTGAGATCCAGCCCCAAGTCAGGCTCCAGGCTTAGCAGGGAGTCGGCTAAAGATTCTCTCTCTCCTTCCCTCTGCCCTTCCCCCTGCTCTCTCTCTCTCTCTCTAAAATAAATCTTTAAAAAAGTTTTTTTTTGAAAGCTGTTAATTTTCAGGAAAGGTTTGAGAGTATCTGTTTGGACTCAGTCGCGTCTGTCCTGCGTGAATATGTTTGCCATATTCACAAGCCCACTCTCTGTCTGGGAAGACGCATGCACTTGGCTGCTTTTTTACCAAGCCAAAGCCTGACCCATAGCCTTGACCGCCCTGGTGTGACATGCCCAACATGAGCCCAGGTGGTCTAGAATCAAGGCAGAATCAATGTGTTAATCAGGGATTGTTTGGGGACAAGTGACAGAGACCCATTTGAACTGGCTCAGATACAGAGAGGATTCATGGAAAGAATTCCTCACCACTGTCTCCGACATGGGAGGGGGGCCCCTGACAGGGCTGGCCACACAGGAACGCAGCCTGTTCACAGGGACCACGTGCCCATTTACTTCTCTCCCCCAGGATCTGCTGCTTTCTCCTGCTGACCTTTTTATTTTTATTTATTTATTTTAAAGCTTTTATTTATTTATTTGACAGAGACAGCCAGCGAGAGAGGGAACACAAGCAGGGGGAGTGGGAGAGGAAGAAGCAGGCTCCTAGCGGAGGAGCCTGATGTGGGGCTCGATCCCATAACGCCGGGATCACGCCCTGAGCCGAAGGCAGACGCTTAACGACTGCGCCACTCAGGCGCCCCCCTCCTGCTGACCTTTTTAAATAGCAGCTTTATTACATTTAATTCACATAGCATAGAACCCATCATTTTAGAAGAGACAATACATTCGTTTTTCGTATGTTGGCAGAATTATGCGGCCATGACTACGGTCTGTTTGGGAACATCTCATCACTCCCAAAACGACCCATTATCAATGACCCCTCATCACTCCCTGTCCCCTTAGCCCCTGGCAACCGTGAATCTACTTTCTGAATGTCTCTACAGATTTGCCTGTTTTGGATACTTCATTTAAATGGAATCATACACGATGTGGTTTTTCTTATGACTGGTTTATTTCGCTTAGCATGTTTTCTTTTACTTATTTGTTTTTAAAGATTCCATTTTTTTAAGTGATCTCTTCGCCCAACATGGGGCTCGAACTCACAATGCTGAGATCAAGAGTCACATGCTCTACCCACTGAGCCATCCAGCTGCCCCTCGCTTAGCATGTTTTCAAGGTTCATCCGTGCTGTAGCATGTATTGCACTTTGTTTCTTTTCATGGCTGAATAATACTGCATTGTGTGGATATGCCATTCATCGGTGATGGGCACTTGGTTTGTTTCCACTGTTTGGCTACGACAAATAATGCTGCCGTGAACATTTGTGTACAAGTTTCTGTGTCAACACGTCTTAATTTCTCTTGTATATATACCTAGGATATATTGCAGGATCACATAGTAACTATGTTTAACTTTTCGAGAAACTTCTAGACTGTTTTCTAAAGTGGCTGCTCCATGTGACATTCTCACCAACAGTGTATGAGGGTTTTTATTTCTCCATATCCCTGTTAATACTTGTTATTGTCTATACTATTTATTTTATCCATCCGTCCCATTGTAGTTTTGATTTGCATTTCCCTAGAGATTAGAGATTTTGATCATCTTTTCATGTACTTATTAGCTATCTGTTCATGTTCCCTGGAGAAATATCTATTCAGATCTTTTGTCCATTTTTAACTGTTATATGACTTTTTATTACTGAGTTGTAAAATTTTATATATCCTAGACACAAGTCCGTTATCATATGTGTATGATTTGTAAATATTTTCTTCTATTCCATAGTTTGTCTTTTTATTTTCTTGATACCCTTTGAAGCACAAGAAGGTTTTTCAAATTTTTAGGAAGTCCAATCTATTTTTTCATTTATCATGTATTCTTTTGGTGTCATAGCTAAGAAACCATTGCCTCTTCCAAGGTCATGAAGACTTATTCCTGTTTTCTTCTGTTGGACAGTTTTAGCTCTTTCATGTAATTCTATGTATATGGTGTAAGGTAGGGATCCAACTTCATTCTTTTGCATGTGAAGATCCAGTTGTCTCAGTACCATTTGTTGAAAAAACTATTCTTTCCCATTGAATTGTCTTGACACTCTCGTAGAAAATTAGGCTTGTACTTTTTTTTTTCTTTTAAGATGAGCTCTCTCTGTCTCTCTGACCATTTATCTTTTCAGCCCATGTTGCATACCAAGGGACCACCTGGGTGCTGAATCTGTCTGACCTTTCAGGGGAAAGGTCCATTATTCTCTAATTCCCTGTTTCTCCCCAATTGTAGAAAGTGAAACTCTGATTGGCTCAGTCCACTCTAGGGGTTGGCTTCTTTTTGGTCAGATATCTGCTATTGTCCAATCAGCTGTGGCTAGAGTGGAGGGCTGGGGCATGTAGCCCACATCTAGGATGACCAGCGCATCCTGGTTTGCCTAGAACTTTTCTGGTTTTAGCACTGAAAGTCTCAAATTCTCCAAACCTTCTCAGTCCTAGGCAAACCAAAATGGTTTTGGCCTCCTCCTCAGCAACACTACGTGTATGTAGGGTGGGGTGGGTTATTTATAGGAGGGACAATGTGCAAATTCAGCATAATGTTTTGACTCTGAGTGAATCAAATTGGTAAGTGCATTAAAAAAATGCAGTCCTAGAAGCACTATCAATCCTTGTTAGGCACTGTGTCCTCACGGCCATGATATGAGACAATTTCAGACATGGCCCTTGGGAGGACCCAACAAACAAAACAGAAAGAAAAACTGTGTATAAAAATTCTAAATCTAGGGATTGAAATCTGGTGGCCCTCAGGCCAAACTCAGTTGTCTTACTCAGCCAACAAGGCTGTTTTATAAAATTTGTGTTTGAATGCTTCTCAGGCTGCCAGGCTCCCCCCTCCCTGTTACCATCCATGTGTCCCTCCACACGCAAACATCACCTACCTGATGGTGGTGTTTGAGTTTATGACCCTTGATCTAAAGAATACCACTTATACTATTCCTTGTCTGGTGGTGAGAGAAAGAAAAAGGTTAAGTGTTCAGAAGCCTAGAAATACTAGTGCCTGCTGCAAAAATGATCGCTTGGGCTTTGAAAACATTGGGTTAATTTAAGTGCATCACATGATTCATTAGGTATTAGCACTTCTTGGACATCCCCAACACTCCAAGGGGAATCCTTAGGAAAGGTTCAGATTGGCATAGGGGAAGCAACCAGAAAATTCACAAGTCATGATGATTTGGGCATCCCTGGAAGCAAACCCTGAGGTGAGGATCTGAGTGGGAACCGTTCAACGGGAGATGATCCCAGGCAACCCTATAGACAACGGGAACCTGACTGGGGGCAGAAAGCTAATAAAAGCATGTCAGTGAGAAATCTGTGAGAGAGGAGACCAGAGCCTCAGAGCTGTCCCTCAGAAGGAGCGAGGGGAGCAAGCTGGGATCATTTTTCACCAGTGTCTGTCAGCCATTGCTTGAGGGCTGTTCCCTGGGGGCGTGAAATCCCTGACACTTCCAGCCTGCCCCAAAGAAAGCCCTGAAGCAAACAGAACAGACAAGGCCCCCCGCAGTTGAAATTCAGGCCACATCCGCTGTCCTGGTGCCTGCTGAGGGCATGGGAGCCGGCCACCTGTCACACACACACACACACACACACTGCTGTCACTGTAGTACCCGTGTCTCACAGGAACGTCCAATGTCTGTCCTGAAAGGCAGGTGGTTTGGAATATTAGATTTTGTTGGTCACCATTCTCGGCTGTGAGCACAGAGTTGCACCAGCTGAGAGAACCAGAAAATAAACATATTACTGAGTATTGTGTGGCTCATGGAATCTCTGGGAGGGCCAGGGGGTCGGCCACAACATAGGACGTCCCACCAAGGACCCCAATGGCCGGCACAGAGCTGCCACAGGGCACTGTCCCTCACCTGTGTCCTGTGTAGAAATACATGAAGACCACCAGAAGGAGAAGGAGCAGAGGCCATTGTTTCCAGAGTGTGCTGTAGCAAGTCCGCCACCATCACTTGCATTTGGCAGAGGCTCTGGGGCAGGCAGAGGAGCGGGGATGCTGTAGGGTGGGCAAAAGGAAAGGCTTCAGGTGCAGGGCTTCTGATGGACATTTCTCTGGTTGGTCTTGAGTTGGAAGCAGAGGCAAAAAAGTAGGGAAGATGGCGTCATCGATCAAGTCCCGGCTGTATGGGGCTGGGTTATGGCAAGTTGGCTGCCCACGCTCATGGCTGCAGAGCTTTGGTCAGATGTGGTCTGACCAACCATTGTCCAGTTGTATCTTTAGTCTGTCGCCCCCCAAAGTCACATGCCTCTGTGATAGCCCTCTCTGGTCAGAATCCACATGGCACCTGCTTCCTCTCCTTGCTGTTTTCTGAATGGACCCCCTGCTCTTGAGGTCTACGTAGAGCCCAGATCAGGAACCTAAGCGGCAGGGGGGTGCCTAGCTCTTCCCTGGGGTGGGCGCCTGTGGGGGACATTTTTCCACAAGAGGAAGGGGCTCAAAGATGCTGAGGAGACACACAACACGACCAGTGTCCACCACGTGAGTACAGCTAGTGACCATAGAGTCACAAAACTTTGGAGGCTGGATCCAGAATATTTTGTGAGTCAATAGATAAAAAGAGAAAGGATTTCCAGTACATGTTCCTCCAGTGGATGCAACTTAAACCTGTTTTTCCAGAGAAAGTATAGAAAGTTCAAAAAAACTTTTTGAAGGAAATCCTCATGCTCTCTCCACCAAAAAAATGACCACAGGTAACATTTAGACATGGTGTGTTTCTTTGGTCCTTAAAAAAAAAAAAAAATATCGCGATCACACTGTATATACAATTTCGTATTCCACTTTTTGGTATCACAAGCATTTCACCTCTTCACTACAACTTTGTGAACATCATTTTATGACTTCATAGTGTCCATTGTGTGGCTGTATGTGCGTAATTTTTGTCGCTATTCCCAGAATGGGCTGTTCAGATTGTCTCTCATTTTCACTGCTCTCGTGAGCATAAATCCCCGTCTTTGTTTCTAAGTGTGATGGAGTTTTAGAAGGCAGTTACTAAGCATAGGGTATGAATGCCTTTGCTGTCCTTGACCCAGAGTCTACAGGACTACTTGCAAAGACAGGAGGGGGAAGCAGCTTTCACAATCTTTGCTCTATCTGCTGTCTCTGAACGAACGACTCTCACCAGCAGAGAGAAACAGGGTAAGTGAGGACGGTATAGAGAAATCAACCTTCAGGAAGGAGAGGCTTTCTGAAAAACTGTCCTGAGATGCCTCCTGGCTTGGATTTATTATGAAATGGTTCATCATCTCTGGAGGCTCCGTGCAAATGTACACGGGAGGTTTTTGACAAGTTCGTGGTTTGTAAAGAGAGCAGAGAAACTCAACCTGATTCTGAATAAATGATGACACATTTTGTGGTAAATTTAGTGGCAGGCAACACGTGATACTCTATTTTTTAATTGGGGTGAAGAAATTGATAAGTTACTATCTTTAAAACATGCATATCCTGGGGCACCTGGCTGGCTCAGTTGGGGGAGCATGTGACTCTTGATCTCGGGGTTGTGGGTTAGAGCCCCATGTCCAGTGTAGAGATTACTTTAAAAAAATGCATATCCCTGGGGCGCCTGGGTGGCTCAGTCGGTAAGCATCTGCCTTTGGCTCAGGGCGTGATCCTGGCGTTCTGGGATCAAGCCCCGCATCGGGCTCCTCCGCTGGGAGCCTGCTTCTTCCTCTCCCACTCCCCCTGTTTGTGTTCCCTCTCTCGCTGGCTGTCTCTCTCTCTCTGTCAAATGAATAAATAAAATCTTAAAAAAAAATTTAAAAAACACATCCTAAATATCAACACATAGGGCGGAGCATCGCAAACGTTAGTGGCCCATCAGAGTCACATGAAGGGCTTGTGGAAACACGGAATTTTGATTTGCATTTCCAATTATTCGCTGATGCAGTTGGTTCTGGGGACCACACTTTGGGACTTTGTTAAATCTGGTATAAAGAACTATAAAGAGAGGCATCATAGGTGCCTTCAAATAATATAATTCGAGAAAAGGAAATCTCTAGGCTCACTTCCTGTTCAACTGTGAACGATGGTTACTTGTGATGCAAACGCTGTGGCAGAGGGCCAGGGCCCCCCCAGGTCTCCTTTGACAAGATGGATAAAACTGGGGGGTTAAGGAAGGAGCAAGCCTGTGTTTGGGAGCTCTGGGCTCCACCGGGCTCCTTGCATGAGAAAACTCTTTTTCATTTTCTTTTTCAATTATTTTTTATTGTGGTAAAAAATGCTTAATATAAAACTTACCATAACTATTTCTCTTTCTTAAAAAGTTTTATTTATTTATCTAAGAGAGAGAGCACACACGAGCAGGGGGTGGGGGAAGGGAAGGCAGAGGGAGAAGCAGACTCCCCGCTGAGCAGAGAGCCCAACACGGAACTCGATCCCAGGACCCTGAGATCATGACCCAAGCCAAAAGCAGATGCTTAACTGACTGAGCCACCAGGTGTCCTGCCCCTATGTTAACCATGTCTAGGTGTACAGTCCAGTAAGTGTTAAATATATTCACGTTGTTGTGCAGCCAATCTCTACAACGTTTTCATCTTGGAAAACGGAAACTCTGTACCCATTGAACAACAGCTCCCTGCCGGCCCCAGACAACCACCATTCTACTTTCTGTCTCTGCGAATTTGCTTACTCTAACCCCTCATGTAAGTGACATCAGACATTGTTTGTCTTCTGGTAGCTTATTTCATTCAGCATAATGTCCTCAGGTTTCATCTGTATTGTAACATGTGACAGAACTTCCTTCCTTTTTAAGGCTGAAGAATATTCCATTGTCTGTGTAAACTACATTTTGTTTATCCATCCATCAGTTGAGGGACACTCAGGTTGTTCCCACTTTTTTTATTATTGAAGTATAGTTGACATACAGTTGTATTAGTTTCAAATGTACAACATAGTGATTCAACAATTCTGTCCGTTACTCAAGGCTCCTGTGTTGAGTGCATAGATGCTTACAATAGCTATATAGTCTTGTTGGATTTATTCCTTTATCAGTATGTAGTGTCCTTCCTTACTATAGTCTTTGTTTTAAAGTCTATTTCATCTGATGTAAGTATTACTACCCTGGCTTTTTTTCTTCTGCTTCCCTTTGCATGGACTATCTTTTGGCATCTCTTCACTTTCAGTCTTATGTGTCTTTAGGTCTGAAGTGAGTCTCTTGTAGAAAGTATATATATGGGTCCTGTTTTGTTATGAATGCAGTCATCCTATATCTTTTGATTGGAGCATTTAGACCATTTATATTTAAAATAATTATTGATAGGTATGTACTTATTGCCATTTTGTTCATTATTTTCTGGTTCTTTTTGTCGATCTCTGTTCCTTTCTTCTTCTCTTGCTCTCTTCCCTTGTGGTTTGATGGCCTTCTTTAGTGTTGTGCTTCAATTTCTCTTTATTTTTTGAGTATCTATTATAAGGTTTTGATTTGTGATTACCTTTGAGTTAATATGATAACATCCTATGTGTATAGCAATTTCTATTAAGTTGATAATCACTTAAGTTTGGACACATTCTAAAAGTACTACATTTTTACTTCCCACTCCAGGTTTATGTACATGATGTCATATTTTACATTTTTAAAATGTTGTGTATCCTTTGACTAATTTTTGTAGGTATAATTGATTTTACTACTTTTGTGTTTTAACCTCCACACTGGCTTTATAAGTGAGTAATTTACTACCTTTATTATACGCTTGCTTTTACCTGTAAAATTTTTTTGCATTCGTAATTTCCTTACTTCTAGTTATGGTCTTTTCTTTCCACTTAAAGAATTCCCTTTAATATTTCTTGTAAGGCCAGTTTAGTCATGATGAACTCCTTAACTTTCGTTTGCCTGGGAAACTCTGTATCTCTCCTGCACTTCTGAATGCTAGCCTTGCTGAATAGAGTATTCTTGACTGCAGGTTTTTCCTTTTCAACACTTTGAATATATCATGCCACTCTCTTCTTGCCTGCAAAGTTTCTGCTGAAAAATAAGTTGGTAGCCTTATTAGGTTTTTCCTGTATGTACTGGTTTCTCTTCTCTTGCTGCTTTAAAATTTTCTTTTTAGCATTATTCTGCCATTGTAGTTATTATGTGTCTTGACATGGACCTCCTTGGGTTGATCTTGTTAGGGGCTATCTGTGCTTCCTGGACATGGATGTCTATTTCCTTCCCAAGATTAGGGAAGTTTTCAGCTATTATTTCTTTAAATAAGTTTTCTGCCCCCTTCCCTCTATCTTCTCCTTCTGGGATCCCTGTAACATGATTATTATTATGCTTCATGATGTTGCAGAGTTCCCTTAACCTATTCTCTTTTTTAAATTCTTTTTTTTTTTTTTTCTGTTTAGCTTGGTTGCATTCCATTACTTGCTTCCAGATCACTGATCTGTTTTTCTGTATCCTCTAGACTGCTCTTGATTCCCTCTAGCTTATTCCTTATTTCAGGTACTATATTCCTTAGCTCTGATTGGTTCTTTTTTTAAATTTTCTCTTTCTTGAAGTTGTCACTGAGTTCATCCACTCTTTTCTAGAATCCAGGGAGTATCTTTATGACCATTACTTTGAACTCTTCTTTATCCATTCCTATGTCTTTTGATTGGAGCATTTAGGCCATTTATATTTAAGGTAATTATTGATAGATGTTTAGTTATTGCCATTTGTTTCTGTTTTCTGGATGTTTTTGTAGTTGTTCTGTTCCTTTCTTCTTCTTTTGCTCTCTTTCTTTGTGATTGATGAGTTTCCATAGTGTTATGTTTGGCTTTCTTTCTCTTTATTTTTTATCTATCAAACGTTTGGGGTTTGTGTTTACCATGAGGTCACATATATAGCATCCTAAGTAAATAGCAGTTGATACTAATTTGGTGATCATTTAAGTTCAAGCACATGCTTAAAAAAAAAAAAGCCAAGAAAACAAAAAGAAAAAAACCTTTCTTTCTCTTTCCCCTTCTATTCTTTTCTCTTTTACTCCCTTCTCCATGTTAAATGTGTATGTTCCAATATTTTACATCTTTTGTTAGTCTGGGAAACTCTTTAATTCCTTCAATTCTGAACAACTGCAACTAGCGGTGAGAGGTCTGTTCTGTCAGTCTTCAGGTCATTTCCAGAGTCGGTTGCATAGATATAGTTACTCCCTCTGTGTGTCCATGGGACAAGGTGAGCTCAGGATTCTCCTACTCTGGCAACTTCCACGGCTTATATAGTTCTTCTTCAGTGTTCTTAAGAATGGGGATTCTCGGGTGGAAGGAAAGGGATACAGCTGTAAAACAGAAGCGGTTAAGCAAAGCTCTGTAGTCTTAAATTTGAATTGGAAACATCAGTTGAAACTGTGATATACTCCTTATAAAAGAAAGTGAGCCACGTTTTTCTATGTCTTTCCACTGGAAAAGCTTTGAAAAAAAACCCTGGCAATCCCAGTTTCAGTGAGCACCCCTAGCATGTGAACTCTTCTCCAAATCATTTATCATGCAAAGGAACCAGACCTCCTTGGGGAAGTCACTTATTCCAGGCTTGAGACTGGAAAAGTACAAGATAAGCCCGGATATCCTATCATATTAGAAAGCAAGGAAGTTATCAAAGCTACTAGAGTCATAACAAAAGGACCGGAAGTCAAGTTGGAGGGCTCCCATTGACCACAGATGGCTTCATTTGACCTCTAGGACAGGATCTCCTCTAGTCACAAACGGACCCTGAACACTGAATGGTCTCTCTATCCCACTCCAGTAAGAACCTCCTATCACTCCTGCACCATGTTGAATATGGGGTTATCTGGAATACCAAGTTTGGATCTTCTTTAGGCTATATCTGGGGAAGGAGTAGCCAAAATTTTTCAGGTTTCCCCAAACCTATTTTATTTTTCTACCCTCCACCTTCTCAACCTTACCCAGTTTTCTCCCACTTACACCCCTACCCAGAGACACACCATCCACTCACCCCTTCCCTCATCTAAAAGGCCTCCCCGTTCTTGTGAGAACAGCTTTCGCATGATATCCTCTCTGTACCCTATCAATGGTTATAGTCAAACTCAGTGATCTGAATCAACCAACCTTTGGCTCTTGCTATGTCAACAGATGGTTTTTGAAGTTTAGAAAGACATTTTATGGGGTGCCTGGGTGGCTCAGTCAGTTAAACATCTGACTCTTGATCTCAGCACAGGTCTTGACCTCAGGATCATAAGTTCAAGCCCTGCATGGAGCCTACTTAAAAAAAAAAAAGAAAAAAGACATTTTATCTCTCAGCCAAGCCTTTGAACAACTATGGAATGGGTGGGAAGCCAGAGGGTAACCTAAGATTTAACGGTCTGAGGACAACACAGGGTTTATGTCTTCAGACCTGATACCCCTCCCCCTCTGGCCCTGGTGGTTAATCTCAGTATCACTACAAGTGGACCAACTAGATATTGTGTGTCCCTGATGGAATGCAATACAAAGTGTACAACACCGCCTAGGAGATAATTCTTACCTAAAATGTTGAGCCTGAATCTAATCGAGATTTTTAAATATAACTACCAATTGAGACAAGATCAAAAGGTGGAGTACAAGTTAGATAACACCATGGGAAAACAAACAGATAAAGTACGGAGCATTTTATAAGACAAAGCATGCGCAAAATAGGGAGGGGTAGGTGCTGTAGATATAGAGCCAAATATAACACATGGACTGTACTTGAATCTTGACTCAGGCAAATTTATTATAAAAATACATTTTTTATATATCCCTTATTTTTATGCAATCAGAAAATTTTGACTGTACAATAGATATTATCTGATTTTTAAAAAAGATTTTATTAATTCATTTGATAGAGAGTGGGTGAGAGAGAGAGCACGAGCAGGGGGGATGGGTAGAGGGAGAAGCAGACTCCCCACCAAGCAGGGAGCCTGATGCGAGATTCGATCCCAGGACCCTGGAATCATGACCTGAGCCGAAGGCAGAAACTTAACCCACTGAGCTACCCGGGCCTTCTCAAAGATTTTTTTAAAGTAATCTCTACACCCAACGTGGGGCTCGAACTCACAACCCCAAGATCAAGAGTTGCACGTTCTACCAACGGGGCCAGCCAGGCACCCCTAGAATAGATACTATCTGAAATCAAGGATTCATCATTTCTTTTGTTAGAAGTAATAATCGCACTGTGCTTTTAATAGAAAAATGTTCTTATGTTTTAGAACTACCTGTTGAAGTACGTAGGAGTAAAATGACAGCTATCATGGACTTGCTTTAAAATAGTTTTTCAGGGGCGCCTGGGTGGCTCAGTCGTTAAGGGTCTGCCTTCGGCTCAGGGCGTGATCCCGGCGTTATGGGATCGAGCCCCACATCAGGCTCCTCTGCTGGGAGCCTACTTCTTCCTCTCCCACTCCCCCTGCTTGTGCTGCCTCTCTCGCTGGCTGTCTCTCTCTGTTAAATAAATAAAATCTTAATAAATAAATAAATAAATAAATAAATAAATAAATAAAATAGTTTTTCAAATTCAATCTAGACTAACCAACCTGAGAGAATGTCCAGGGTGTATTAAGTTGCAAAACGCAAGTTGCAAATCAAAATGCGTAACATAATTATATTTCATCAATATAAAGAATTGTGATCAGGTGATGTGGAAATAGGTATAGAAATGACAATGTAGGGGCACCTGGCTGGCTCAGTCTGTAGACAGCATGCAACTCTTGATCATAGGGTTGTGAGTTTGAGCCCCACATTGGTCATAGAGATTATTATTTTTTAAAGCCTTTATTAAGGAGAGCACGTATTGCATGGGGCACTGGGTGTTATATGCAAACAAGGAATCATGGAACATTACATCAAAAACTAATGATGTACTGTATGGTGACTAACATAATAAATAAAAATAAATAAATAAATAAATAAATAAATAAATAAATAAATAAAATGCGCAAAATGTAAATAATGGCTACCTTGGGGAAGATGTTACGTTGGAAAGAAATGGAGCTTTGAAGTATAACTTTTTATAGTTGTTTTAAGTTTTGCTGTAATGGATGATATTTACTTTTTTTATTTTACTATTTTTGGTTTTGTCAAATAAAAGCATAATATCACAAACTTTTAATTTAAACCTGTCATGCTAGTTGCATACATAGAAAAATGCATAGAGAATATCTGGAAGGGTCCAAATCAAGAGTTAGTGGTGATTACCTCTGAGAACTGGCATTTGGGGGAGTGGACAAGACAACTAGAATTTCAACCTACAGACCTCAGTACTGATTGGAAACTTTTATTTATTTTTTATTTTTTTAAGATCTTATTTACTTATTTGACAGAGAGAGAGACAGAGAACCCAAGCAGGGGAAGCAGCAGGTGGAGGGAGAAGCAGGCTCCCAGCTGAGCAGGGAGCCTGAGGCAGGACTTGATCCCAGGATCCTGGGATTATGATCTGAGCCAAAGGCAGATGCTTAACCAACTGAGTCACCCAGGTGCCCTGATTTAACGTTTTATAATAAGCATCAAGTGAATTCACCATTGAAATAAAAGAGATAAAGTTGGGGCACCTCAGTGTCTCAGTCAGTTAAGTGTCAGCTCATGATGCCACAGGGTCCTGGGATCGAGCCCTCCAACAGGCTCTCCCTTCAGTGGGGAGTCTGTTTGTCCCTTTCCGTCTGTCCCTCTGCTCGTTCTCTCTCTCTCTCAAAGAAATAAATAAAATCTTTAAAAAGAAAAAAGAGGATAAAGTTAATGCACAAACTCAGAGCCTGGAAAAAAAAAAAACTAAACCCCAAACTTTTTTATATACAACCATCAGCTTCTTAAGAAAGCATATTTCATCAAATATTTGCTTTTTTGAAAAAAAGAGAAGAAACACTGAAAAGCCAGCAACTGAATAATACAAAATATGATCATGATCCGCTTTGGGCTTAAAATCCTGAATTTGAATCCCAGCTTTGTCACTACAGATGCAAGTGTTCCTATATCTCAGAGAAAACCTGTTGTGCATGGGCCTGGAGTACGCTATCTGTGCTATTTAATATTAATCACAGTTGAAGTGATAGGACCCTGATTGTGGCTTATTACAGCACAGATGGCACATACCTTTGAGACAAATGTCCCCAGGACCTCTGCTTGCCATTTCCGCCTCAAAGTGCTAGCCAGAGACCGTCTCCTTGAATCTGAAGCCAGGAGCGGGGACCACGTGGCCATCTTGACAGACCGTCTTGGGCACCTGTAGTGACAGTGCTTGAAATCATGCCCTGCAGGCTTCAGCAGGAGCTGCACCATATGCCTTTCTCTGCTGGGTGTTGCCTCTTCCTCAACCCCCTCCTCCCCTCCATCCAACCGAGGGAGAGGTTTTCTGCTCAAGCCCTCCTTGCTGCAGGCGGGAAGCTCTTGTCCACATTGTAGTTTGCCCCAGTCTCTGAGATTGCAGCCCAGATGGTGCCCAGATGTTCCTTCCACAGTGCTCTTCATGGCTCTTGCTTGTGCACCTCTCCCATCTTATTGTGCTGGGTCTCACCAGTCATTGGTCTTGGCTGCTTTCTTCTGCATCCGAACACAAAGCTGTTCGCTTTGTGTCTTGGTTGCGTTTTTCTCAGGTTGTTCAGCTTTCTCCCTGTCTTTTGTTTTTGGAGAGCCCGCACTGTCCCCGGTCACTGTAGAAGCATGCTCTTACAGTGGACATCCATACATTTGATGGCTACAAATTATGACATACTAATATTTGTAAACACTGATGGAGACTGGCATTTATTTTGAAGGAAAATTTCCATCCATTCATGGACAGATCACATTCATGAGTGCCCCCCTCCTTTTTTTGTCATGCTGATGTAAATAAGGTACGTTCCTACCCAAAAGCAGATGCTTCAGACTGAGATATTAACCATTTAATGTGATTGATACTGCTTTTTTTTTTTTTTTTTGAGAGAAAGAGAGCAAGCTAGAGGGGGAGAGGAGGGAGAGGGAGAATCCCAAGCAAGCTCCTCGCTCAGCATGGAGCCCCACACTGGGCTCCATCCCACAACCCTGAGATCATGACCTGAGCTGAAATCAAGAGTCTGGCATTTAAGCAACTGAGCCACCCAGGTGCCACCCCCCCCCTTTACTTAAGTAGGCTCCATGCCCAGTGTGGAGCCCAACACAGGGCTTGAACTCACAACCCTGAGATCAAGACCTGAGTTGAAGGGCACCTATGTGGCTCAGTTGTTTAAGCATCTGCTTTCAGTTCAGGTCGTGATCTCAGGGTCCTGGGATCGAACCCCACATCAGGCTCTCTGCTCAGTGGGGAGCCTGCTTCTCCCTCTCCCTTTGCTGCTCCCCAGGCTTGTGCTCTCTCACTCGCTCTCTAGCAAATAAAAAAATAAAAATATTTTTTTAAAAAAAGGATCTGAGCTGAGATCAAGAGTAGGGCACTTAACCAACTGAGCCACCCAGGCACCCCTATATAGCTTTTTAAATGCAGTCTTTGTTATGGGCAGAGTATGGCTCTGCAGACATTATTGGAATGTTAAGTAATTTGGAGGGTGGCCCTGGAGGTAGGAGAAAGGAGAGCGCTTCCCTGGAGGAAGGCAAGAAGCCTACCCAGCACGGCAGTGCAGGAAGGGGTGAGAAGGGCTGACCCCTGTAAAGAGACGTGCCCAGTGGCTTTCCAGAGCTGAGATATCTGCTGTCGAGTGTGAAGTTTTATTTTTCTGTATTTTTAGTTTGTGACTGGACTTGGTATGACTGACAATCTTGTACTCTCGGTGCCTTGTGGAACAAAGAGAGATCAAGGCCTATGCCCATACTTTGGGATGAAGTGAACTCACGGGATAAATAAGGATTAAATTCTTGTAAGTGATAGCAATCTGAAAGTGAGAAAGTTCAAGCACGATAGAAACCGTTTTCTCTCTCAAGTAAACCAAACCCAAAGATAACTGGTTCAGGACTGGGAGGGGGTGCCGTGACCAGCAGGCACCTGGGCTCCTCTTACCCTGTTGTTCCACCAACTTGTGACATTGACCTATGATCTGAGGTGACTGCCTGAGTGCCAACCACCTTGGTCCCATGCCAGCTCCCGGGGAGGGGGAAGGAGGTGAAGAAAGGCCCTCCTCCACCCTCTAAAGACACCCTGTCAAGTTCCACATGATGCTTCTACTCGTCTAATTGACCAGAACATGCTGACGTGACCACACCGAAAGGGAGGCTGGGAAACGAAACTTTTATTTTAGGTGCACACGGATTCAGGTAGAAATCAGAAGTTCCGTTAGTACGGAAGGAGGACAAAATGATATCACTATGTGGTCGGCATCACAGCGCCACCCCCCCCCCCCAAAGATGCTCATGTCCTAATCCCCAGAACTTGGGAATGTCACCTTACATGGCAAGAAGGACTTAACAGATGTCCTTAAGGATCTTGAGACAAGGAGATTATCCTGGATTATCTGGATGCGCCCAGTGTCACCACTTGAACCCTTAAAAGCAGAGACTCTTTCCTGGCTGTTGTCCGAGAGAGCTGTGGCTACAGAAGCAGGGCCAGAGAGACCAACGCTGCTGGCTTTGAAGATAGAAGGGGCCACGAGCCAAGGACATTGGGGGTGGGGCGGCACTAGAAGCTGGAAAAGGCAAAGGAACAGATTTCCTGAAGAGCTTCCAGAAGGAATACAACCCTGCTGACACCTTGACGTTAGCCCAGTGAAACTCACATCTGACTTCAGAAACCTCCAGAACTGTAAGAAAATAAATCCGTGTTGTTTTGAGCCACAAAATCCGTGCTAATTCGTTACAGCAGCACTAGGAAACACAAGGCGTACAGCCCAAAGTCTACACTGCAGCCATGCCAACATCAAAGTGGTCCGGACGTGGCTAGCAGCACTAGGAAACACAAGGCATACAGCCAAAAGTCTACACTGCAACCATGCCAACATCAAAGTGGTCCGGACGTGGCTAGAAGTACGGGACACCCAGCAGGATGTGGCAAGCACCAGCCAAGGGATTCATACACACTCACACACTCACCCCGGATCCTTAGCCCTAATCCCTGCAGACGGGGCTGGACTTCCTGCAGACACGCAAGAGGAGGCCAACGCTGTTATTAAATATTAAAGGAGAGGATGACCCCCCCTTCTTGGATAATGCAAAGCTAGTTATATTTTCTGCTCTCGCCCCTCACAAATCTGCATTTCTGGGAAGAGAACCATGGCAGGGAAGAGACTTCCACTATCTAGAGAGGGTGGTGGTGTGGAAAGTTAAGATCAAAAGGCCCAGATTTCATTCCTCCATTCATGCAACTTACATTCATTGAGAACCTACAGGGTGTCCATGACGTCTGGAAACATTAATCATCATTTGTGTTTTACAACTGAAGATGTCCTGGGGGACACTGCGTGTTCGTCTGTGTTCCCAGACTTTGGGGCCACCTGCCGTGTGCTCTAGAAAGCAGTGAACCACACAGACATGGGCCTGCCCCCGTGGAGCTTATGGTGGACCAAACCACACGGGGTGGCTCTCAGGAGGGAGGGGCGCTGGGACGGGTCTGCACTCACTAGCTCGCATTGTGGTCCAATCGCTTACCTGTCTGCCGGCAACATCACCTCCGCGTGGGCTTGGTTGCGGAAAACGTCTAGGGGGTTGCGAGGATTAAGCGAGTTCGCACATCGCCGAGCACGTGGTAAGTGCCCAATGCAGAATAGCTACTCCTGTCATTGTTACTGGCCCTGTGACCTGGAGCCTGGACCTCATTTCCCTATCTTAATAACCTGTACACCTCACAGGGCCCATGGATTCAGACGAGAGAACAAATGCAAAAGACCCTCATATTTTATTAAAGCACATTACAAAGTATATAGTGCTTTATGATTTGGTTATTTTTTTAAAGATTTTATTTATTCGAAAGAGAGAGAGAGAGAGTGAGCATGAGTGTGGGGCGGGGGTGGGGGGTGGGGAGGGTGCAGACAGAGAGGGAGAAGAAGGTTCCCTGCTGAGCAGGGAGCCCAGTGCAGGGCTCGGTCTGACAACCCCGAGAGCATGACGTGAGCCGAAATCAAGAGTCAGACACGAACTGACTGAGCCACCCAGGAGGCCCAGCTGTTGCCAAATCTCACGCACATACCAATGACCAGGGTGCAAATATGTCAGTTTTGCGTGAAGGGCAACGTAACTCACAACGCTCAGGGCCCTTCTCTCTCAAGTGGCCCTGTGCCTGGAGATACCAAGGAAAACAAGACCCCAGATACTAAGTAAGTGGTCCCTGTTCTCGTGACAGCTACTCCATGGGTAACAAAACAAATAAACACAAAAGCCAGACAACATACAAATCTTACCACCAAGAAAATAAGTCCCAAGCCAAACGCAGCATGTTGCTCTTACAGACACAGCACCGATTTCAGAATGATTTCAGGGACGCCTGGGTGGCTCGGTCGTAAAGCGTCTGCCTCCGGCTCAGGTCATGATCCCAGGGTCCTGGCATCAAGCCCCGCATCGGGCTCCCTGCTCAGCAGGAGGCCTGCTTCTCCCACTCCCACTCCTCCTGCTTGTGTTCCCTCTTTCGCTGTCTCTCTCTGTCAAATAAATAAATAAAATCTTTAAAAAATAAATAAATAAATAAATCTTAAAAAAAAAAAACGATTTCAGAAGACACTTGGACAACCGCCCTGCCTCCCTCCTAAGTTCGATTAGCTTTAGGGTCCCAATTCCAGCGGGGGGTTTGACCCAGGTCCTACCCATTTCACAGCGCTGCAGGGACTCGACGTACCACAGGCAGGGCGGGAGCCAGACCAGGGGACCAAGGGCCACTCCAGTGTCTCAGCAGGGTCAGGCTAACAGTGGCTGTTATGGAGACAGCTAAGTGTTCTTCATGAATGAACAGCTGTCCCTTTGCTCTGCCCAAAGAAATACTGCCTGTGTCTGGGGACCCAGCTGGCTCCTTACAAAGACGCTCACTGCCAAAGAGGGGGCTCAGAGGCAGAAGTGACCTTGCCTTCTTTGTAGATATTGATTGAGCTCCGCTATAGAAAATGCTTGAAGCAAGCCTGTTTTCTCCCCCCCCACCCCTAGCCCAAACATGGCTTGATTGTGAAAACAGCCATGAATAACCACGACTGGCCTTTTGCCCTGTCGGTGACTGCACACACTGCCTTTCTTCCACGACTTTCAAAACCCTTTCTAAAGGGAGTGGTGAGAAAATTCCAGAAGACAAACACTCTGCCAGTGAACCCAAATACAGAGGGGTGTTATCACAGACCTTAGAGCAGCCTTTCAAGCCTAGAAAGATTTTCCCAAAGATGCCCCCTTCTCTCTAATTTCCCGTCTGCTTATTCTTGCAGAGCAGCTCAGGCTTACTCTGCAAACTTTGTGCTCTGCTCTGTCTTTGTGTCTGCTATCTAGAGCTGAGCGCTGCTTTGCAGTGGGGGATGCAGCCTTGGAGACCAGAGTCCTTATCCCCAGGAAACCCCATAAATCTCTTGGGCTCACCAGCGAACGATCAGATCAAGTGGACTAGAAGTGGCTAAACCCAGCTGATAGGGCTGCCGGGGTAAGCGAGTACGATCGCCAACTTCAGAGCTGAGTCAAGGAGCACGAGTCGTTTAAATGCATGGCTTTAAAGCATGGAGGCCAGCGTTCCATGGCCATCAAAAGGAGCAAGGCAGAGCCACATGTGCTGCGAGGGAACCCTCTCAGGACCCCCGGACACCGACCAAAGTCTGGAGCGGAACAGCGTGTATGATGTGTTTGCATTAGTGGACACGAGGCATGGCGAGGGGACAAGAGGATGTGAATACGCAGAGAATAAACTCAGAAGCGTTTCCAAGAAACTGGAGACAGAGATTTCCCTTTAAGGACAGAGACTTTGAGACTGGGAGTTGGGGTGGGGGAAGACTTACTTTTTACTACATGTTGAATTTTTAGAGTATGAATATATTAGCTTTTGATAGCTTTTGAATTTAATTTAAAATAACTTCTGGGGCGCCTGGCTGGCTCAGTCAGTTAAGCTACCGACTCTTGATTTTGGCTCAGATCATGATCTCAGGGTCGTGAGACTGGGCCCCATATTGGGCTCTGTGCTTAGCAGGGAGTCTGCTTGAGGATTCTCTCTCTCCCTCTTCTTCTGCCTCTCCCCCACTCACTCTCTCTTTCTCTCTTTCTAAGATAAATAAATAAAATCTTACAAAATAGAATAACTTCTAAGATAAGTATACATAGCATTCTTTATTTGAGGGAAAGAGAAGCAACATGGGGGGGGTGTGTGTGCATTCAATGCAATCTCGATCCAAATCTCCGCATGCTTTTTTGTAGAAATGGACGAGCTGATTCTAAAATTCAAATGGAAATGCAAAAGACCCAGAAGAGCCAAAAGTCTGGAAAACAGCAAAGTGGAAGGGCTGACACAACCTGATTTCAAGAATTATTATAAAGCTATGCTGTTTAAAACACCATGGTATTGGCGTAACGGTAGATAAGAGTTCAATGAACAGCGGCGCCTGGGTGGCTCAGTCATTAAGCGTCTGCCTTCCACTCAAGGCGTGATCCTGGCATCCTGGGATCGAGCCCCACATCAGGCTCTTCTGCTAGGAGCCTGCTTCTTCCTCTCCCACTCCCCCTGCTTGTGTTCCCTCTCTCGCTGGCTGTCTCTCTCTCTGTCAAATAAATAAATAAAATCTTTAAAAAAAAAAAGAGTTCAATGAACAGAATAGAGGGTGTGGGGCCAGTGCATAGAAAACTCTGGAAGGATATACTAAGAAACTAATGGCAGTGACTGTCTTCTTTCAGTTTGGGAGCTGCTTGGAGGAAGATCAGCAGGGGGCTCTTTTCACGGTGTCCATATTTAACACGTGGATCGTGTGAATATATTACCTATTTAAAAAATGAAATTCGATAACATTTATACCACTTCTTAAAGTGCAGTTTATGCTAACTTTCCAGCTGGGAGGAAAATTATCAGGGGGTATTGCATAACTTCCATTTGGTAAGCCAAAAAGAGAGAGAGAGAGAAATCAAATTGTCCATCAGCTCAAATTCAATTCAAAACGAGATTTGGATCCTGGGGCTCTTGGACTTTCCAAAGACAGTAAGTTATGTCTGAGAAGATTAGGAAATTTGCACCTGAGAAAGGTGTTCCACCTTTGCCTTGGTCACATCCAGTCCCAAAGTCAAGAAACTTTATCAAGAAAGAGTCTGGATTTCTGGTTCCCTCGCCCATATGAGGTCGTGGTCAACAAGATTTTTTTGTCTTCCTTTCTTTTTTAAAGACTTTTTTCTTTCTTTTTTTTCTTTTTCTTTTTTTAAAGTAATCTCTATGCCCAACATGGGGCTCGAACTCATGACCGTGAGATCGAGTCGTATGCTGTATGGACTGAGCCAGCCAGGCGCCCCTGCCTTCTTTTCTTTTCTTTCCAAAAGCAGCTTTATTGAGGATAAAACAGATTTATTGACAGATAATAAACTGTACACATTTAAAGTGTATAATTTGATCTTTGACATATGTATTGAGAATTTCAAAAGTCTCAGCATGAAATACTCCATCCAAACCGCCCCTTCCCCCTCCCCAAGCTAAGAGACTCCAGCATGGAGCCCGGCAGCCTAAGGCATGTCCCTGGAGTGACTGAGCCCTGTGTGAAGCTCAGGCTGTCAAAGGAATTTTCTGTTTGTTCCAGGCAAGACCTGATAAGCCCCTGACCTCCCTTTTCTTAGAGCATTTACTTTAGAAAACTTGCAATTGTAAATCCTTTCTCCTGTCCTTTTGAAATATATATATGTTTTTACAAGTCAAGAATGTCTTTTTCAGGGGTGCCTGGGTAGCGCAGTTGTTAAGCGTCTGCCTTCGGCTCAGGGCGTGATCCCGGCGTTCTGGGATCGAGTCCCACATCAGGCTCCTCTGCTGGGAGCCTGCTTCTTCCTCTCCCACTCCCCTGCTGTGTTCCCTCTCTCGCTGGCTGTCTCTCTGTCACATAAATAAATAAAATCTTTAAAAAAAAAAGAAAAAAAAGAATGTCTTTTTCAAGAACCTGGGAGCCTTTGCTTTGAAATGTGACCATCAGGAAGGATGTGGCCCCCATCTCCCAGTCTCTGTGGGAGGGAAGGAGCCTAACTCGGGTAAGCACCGGTTAGCAGACACAGGTGGGCTTCATCACACCGTGAACGTCTTTCAGTGCTTTCCTTAACTCACCCCACTGATTAAAAGGCCTCCTGCCTTTGGCTTCTGGGGAGTTGAGCTTAGGTCCTACTACAGTCTCTCCCCCCACTGCAATAGCACTGAATAACATCAGTCCTCAGCCTTTAACTAGTGTCTGGCTTTGTTTCTCTTGGACAGTATACATCAATAGAACGATCCTCCCAGTCAAGGTAGAGAACAGATCCAACCCTTTCAGAAGTGTCCTTGGACCCCAAGGAAAGCCTCCCTCCTGACCCTCCCCACCTGCTTTCCATCCCAGGCAACCACTGCTGTGCTTTCTGCCCATTTAGATTAGTTTGCATTTTCTAGGATTTTATGTATATGAAATCATACAATATTTATTCTGTTTTTGGTGTGGCTTCCCCACTCAGAATTATTTTGAAATTCATCCCTATTGTTGTGGGTGTCAATAGTCCATTCCTTTTTATTGCTGAGTAATATTCTGTATATGCATGTATCACATTGTTAAAATCCACTTACTCATTGATGGAGGGAGTTTCCCGATTTGGGTTTTTACAAATGGAGCTGCTATGAGCGTATGTGTACAAGTCTTTGTATAGACGAATATTTTCTTTTGATTGAGTACCTAGGAGTAGAGGGGCGCCTGGCTGGCTCAGTTGGAGGGACATGCGACTCTTGGTCTCAGGGTCATGAGTTTGAGCCCCACATTGGGTGTAGAGATTCCTTAAATAAACATTAAAAAATAATAAATAGGGGCGCCTGGGTGGCACAGCGGTTAAGCGTCTGCCTTCGGCTCAGGGCGTGATCCCCGCGTTCTGGGATCGAGCCCCACATCAGGCTCCTCCGCTAGGAGCCTGCTTCTTCCTCTCCCACTCCCCCTGCTTGTGTTCCCTCTCTCGCTGGCTGTCTCTCTCTGTGTCGAATAAATAAATAAATCTTTAAAAAAAAATAAATATTTAGGAGTGGAATGGCTGGAGCACATGGTAGATGTATGTTTAACCTTTGAAGAAGTTGCCAAATTCTTGGTTCTACCAGTTTTGTTGTTGTGTTATTGGTTGGTTTTTTGCAGGTTCGCTCAGACGGTCTGGTAAAATAATCTAATAGACGCTCATGTGTGCAAAAAAAAAAAAAAAAGGATCGTTTACTTGTTCTTTTCCGGTCTGTTATACCTTTTCTTTCTCTTTCTTTCTTTTTTTTTTTTTTTTAAAGATTTTATTTATTTATTCGACAGAGATAGAGACAGCCAGCGAGAGAGGGAACACAAGCAGGGGGAGTGGGAGAGGAAGAAGCAGGCTCCTAGCGGAGGAGCCTGATGTGGGGCTCGATCCCATAACGCCAGGATCATGCCCTGAGCCGAAGGCAGACGCTTAGCGACTGTGCCACCCAGGTGCCCCGAACCTTTTCTTTTTCTTGACCAGTTGTACCCCTAGTACAGTGTTACATAAAAGTGGTGAGAGCAAGGCTTGCTGTCATGTTCCTGATCTGAGGGGGAAAGTATTCAGTCTTTCACCACGAAGCGTGACGTCAGACATAGGTTTTTTGTAGATGCCCTTTGACAAATTGATGATGTCCCTTTTGATTATTAGTTTGCAGAAAGTTTTTATCGGGAATAAATGTCAGATTTTGTCAAATGTTTTTTCTCCACCTATGGAGATGAACATATGATTGCTTTGTTTGCTTTTGGTTTTTTAGTTAATATAGTGAATTATAATAATTGATTTTCAAATGTTAAACCAACTCTGTATTCCTGGGATAAACCCCTTTGGTCATGTTGTATTATCTTTTTAATATATCATTGGATTCAATTTGCTAAAATTTTTTTACAGTGTTTTTATCCAGGGGCACTTGGGTGGCTCAGTCAGGTAAGCATCTGCCTTTGGCTCAGGTCATGATCCCAGGGTCCTGGGATCAGCCCCCCATGGGGCTCCCTGCTCAGTGGGGCGTCTGCTTCTTCCTCCACTCGTCCCCCCCACTTGTGTTCTCTCTCTCTCACTCTGCCCTTTCTCTCTCAAATAAATAAAATCTAAAAAAAAAAGTTTTTTGTATCCACATTTATGATAGATGTTGGTGTGTAGTGTTCTTTTCTTTTCTTTTTTTTTTTTTTTTAAAGATTTTATTTATTTATTTGACAGAGAGGGAGACAGCCAGTGAGAGAGGGAACACAAGCAGGGGTAGCGGGAGAGGAAGAAGCAGGCTCATAACGGAGGAGCCTGATGTGGGGCTCGATCCCGTATCGCCGGAATCACACCCTGAGCCGAAGGCAGACACTTAACCGCTGTGCCACCCAGGCACCCCTGGAGTGTTCTTTTCTTGTGACAGTTTTGACTGGTGTCAATATGAGAATGATGCTGGCCTTGTAAAATGAATTGGGAATTCCTCTTCTTCGTCGATATTTTGGGAAGAATTTGTGTAGAATTGTTATTATTTCTTCCTTAAATGCTTTTTAAAATTCACCAGTAAAGTCCCCTTAGTGCCCCCATAACAAAACAGTACAGACTGGGGGTGGCTTGTTTTTGCAAATCTATTTCCCACAGTTTCGGAGGCTGGAAGTCTGAGATCAGGGAGCCTCCATGGTTGAGTTCTGGTAAGAGCCCTCTTCTGGGTGGCGGACTGCTGACTTCTCATTTTATCGTCACAAGGTAGATGGGACAAAGGAGTTTTCGAGAGCTACTTTTAAAGGACACAAATCCCATCCATGAGGAATCCATCCTCCTGACATAATTAGCTTCCAAAAGTCCCACCTCCTGATACCATCAATTTGGGGGGTACATTTCAACATATGAATTTTGGGGTGATACATTCAGACCCTAGAAGCTTGGAGTTTTCTTTATGGGATGGTTTTAAATTATTAATTCAATTTCTTTAATAAATATAGGGCTGCGTATGTTTTTCTTTGGTGAGCCAGTGTAGTTTATGTCTCTCAAAGGGTTTGTCCACTTCATCTAAGTTGCTGAATTTATTGGCATTAAATTGTTTATATAATATTCTCTTATTATCTTTCCAGTATCTATAACCATCACCATCCTCATTCTTCTTTTTTTTAAAGATCTGTTTATTTATTTTAGAGAGAGAGAAAGAGCAAGCGTGCAGAAAAGTAGGGAGGAGCAGAAGGAGAGAGAGAGAGGGAGAATCTTCAAGTAGACTCCTGCTGAGCAGGGAGCCCAACACGGGGCTTGATCTCAGAACCCTGAGATCATGACCTGAGCTGAAACAAAGAGTTAAAAAAAAAGTAAAAAAAAAAGAAAGAAAGAAAGAAAGAAAGAAAGAAAGAAAGAAAGAAAGAAACCAAGAGTTAGACACTTAACCGACTGAGCCACTCAGGTGCCCCTCCCTCATTCTTGATACTAGTAATTTGTGTCTTCTCTCTCTTTTTCTCTTGATCAATCTAGCTAGAGGTTTATCAGTTTTATCGATCTTCTCAAAGACCAAGACCTTGGTTGCATTTGGTTTTTGTATCACTGATTTCTACTTTGATATTCATCTCCTTTCTTCTGCTTTCTGTAGGTTTAAATTGCTCTCTGTTTTCCAAGTTTCTTAAGGTGGAACCTGAGAGCTTTTTTTTTTTTTTTAAGATTTTATTTATTTGAGAGAGAGAGAGAGAGACAGAGCTAGAGAGAGCACAAGCAGGGGGGAGGGGCTGAGGGAGAGGGAGAAGCAGGCTTTCCGCTGAGCAGGGAGCCTGACACGGGGATGGATCCCAGGACTCCGGGGATCACGCCCTGAGCCGAAGGCAGACACTTAACTGACTGAGCCACCCAGGCGCCCCTGAGAGCTTTCTTCTTTTGAGATCCTCTTCTTTTTTAATGTAGGCCCTTAGTATTACAAAATTTCCCCTTTGTAGCCTCCCACAAATTCCAACATGTTTTCATTTTCATTCATTTCAAAATACTTTCTAATTTCCTGTCTGATGTCTTCTTTGGTTGGGTTGTTCAAAAGTGTATTATTTAGTTTCTAACTATTTGGGAATTTTCAATAGCTCTTTCTGTTATGGATTCCTTTTTCTTTTTTTAAAGATTTATTTATTGGGCACCTGGGTGGCTCAGTCGGTTAAGCGTCTGCCTTTGGCTCAGGTCATGATCCCAGGGTCCTGGGATTGAGCCCCACATCAGGCTCCCTGCTCAGCGGGGAATCTGCTTCTCCCTCTCCTTCTGCCCCTGCTCATGCTCTCTCTCTCTCAAATAAATATAATCTTAAAAAAAAAACAAACAAAAACAAACACTGATTGATTGATTTGAGAGAGAGAGAGCTTGAGAGTGAGCATGGGGGGAGGGGCAGACTGAGAGAATCTCAAGGAGACTCCCCACTGAGCATGAAGCCCGACTCAGGGCTCCATCTCACCACCCCAAGATCATGCCCTGAACCAAAACGAAGAGTTGGACGCTCAACTGACTGAGCCACCCGTGCGCCCCTCTGTTATGGATTTCTAATGCGATTCCTTTGTGGTCGGAGAACATATTTTGTATGACTTGAATCTTTTTAAATTTATTGAGACTTGTTTCATGGCACAGGATGTGGTCTATTTTGGTAAATTTCTGGGTGCACTTGAGAAAGTGTGTCTGCCTTTTTTTTTTTTTTTTTTTTTTGGTCGTTGTTCTTTCAGGCAAGAGAGTAAATCTGTTTCCTGTTTCCCCACGTTGGCTTAAAGCAGAATCTGGGGAAGAGCCACCCACTGGAGGCAAAGTCCTGCAAGAGCTGAGAAGCTCAGATTGGCACGTAGCCCCAGTGGTAACACCGAGACACAAGGATCTGAGATGGAACAGGCATAGCCGTCGCACTCCTCCAGGACAGGAGCCAGTGCCCTGGTCAGTGACACAGTGAGGTTGTGGGGGAGCGGCAGTACCCAATGGACCACCCCAAATAAACACAAATAAACAGCTAAAGGAAAGACAGCAGGCTTGTTGTGCAAACACAGGTCAAGACAAATCCCCAGTTGGGGAAATCTGAATAAGGACAGTACAGATGATAGTAGGGAAATTATTATTAATTTTGTTAGGCGTCTGAGTAAAGGCTATGCAGAACACTGTGGATTTGTTGTCCATATGCATACTAAAGTCTCTGGAGTGAACTTGGAGCTGTAATATATTTTGTTTTTGTTTTTAAGTAGGCTCCACACCTTACATGGGTCTTGAACTCCAAAGCCCCAAGATCGAGAAAGCATGTGAACCAGCCAGGGGCCCCGGTCACTTATTTTTAAATACTAAGCAAAAGACAAAAGGTTCTGTTTCCTTTTTTCTTACTGGAACTGAGTTATAGTCTCAGCTACAGAGCTCAGGAGGACTGAGCACTGCAGGAGCTCTGCAGCCGGGTGGAGGGTGGAGGAAAGAAAGCTCACACCCCTCCTGGTAGGGACACACTCCTGAGAAACCACTTACCAACAAAATCGAACAAAAATCAAAATGGCCGTGCTAATGCTTCAGCGAAGCTCAATTTTATTTAATTTTTTAAGATTTTATTTATTGGAGAGAGAGGACAGAGAAAGAGAGCACAAGCAGGTGGAGGGGTGGAGGGAGAGGGAGAAGCAAGTCTGCTTGCTCCCCACAGAGCAGAGAGCCAGATGTGGGGCTTGATCCTGGGACTCCAGGATCATGACCTGAGCCAAAGGCAGACGCGTAACCGACTGAACCACCCAGGCCCCCATCAAGCTCGCTTTTAAAGCAATCTTTTCCTCTCTTCCTCAAACCTCCTTTCCTCCCTTCTTAGCCTTTAGTTTCAGGAATCCGGTACCACCCTAAAGACAGGAGAACAAGGCTAGCAGCAGACACGATTCCCGTCAAAACCAGCTAGATCCTGGGTTTCCCTATAACCGCCCCCCTCCAACACACACACACACAACGCCCTCCTCTAGAAGGGCTTGCAGATTTTTGAAGGCCATAGCAGTAGCCTGCTAGAGCCCGCTCCAACTTTAATGTGCAGACGAATCACCAGGGTGTCTTGTTGAAATGCAGATTGCAATGCCTAATGTGGGCAGACCCCGAGATGTCTCCCAAGGTCCTAAGGGAGACCAGTGCTGCTGGTCTCAGGGTCACACTTTGCATCGCAAGGTGCAGTCGGTACAGGTACAGCCTGTAAGAGGTTGACTTGTGTGCGCCAAAAAAGATATGTTCAAGTCCCAACCCCCAGTACTTGTATACGCAAACTTATTAGAAAATAGGGTCTTTGCAGATACAATGAAAACATAAACGAGGTCATACCGGATTAGTGTGGACCCTCAATCCAACCGCTGGTGTCCTTAGAGAAGAGAGGACACACAGATCTGCACAGGGAAGGAGACCATGCAGACACGGAGACAGAGACTGGGGTGGGGTCGTTAGAAGCCAAGGAATGCCAAGGTCGCCAGCATCCACCGGAAGCTGGAAGAGGCAAGGAAGGATCTTCCCTGGAGCCTTCAGAGGGGAGCATGGCCCTGCCTACCCCTTGAATTCAGACTTCCAGCCTCCAGAACTGTGAGAGAACACATTTTTTTTAAAGCTGTCCAGTTTATGACAATTTGTTATGGCGGCTCTAGGAAACCAACACCCACCCGTGGTCTGGTCTGTATGGGTTCGAAGATGCTCTCGGGGTTCTGCCTGATCAGTATGGTGTCACCTTTCATTTCCTCCGTTCCCGAGGCAGCATTCTCAAAGTACAGAGCAATGACTTAGGATCTTCACTGGAAACCCAGAATATGGTCACCACTCTTCCCATGGAACCAATATTCCTCAACACTGGGCCCAACACAAGGCTGGTTGGGGTGACGGCTCTGTAGCACTTTCCTTTATGTTCTGCAGAGGACGCAGGTCACGTGTGCTGGGGATTCAAGCCCAACCGGCCAGAAAGCTGCCTCTCCCCTTAAGGTCTGCCCTAAAATCCCACTGTCAAGACCTCAATCCTTTAGCTAAAGGGATAAAGGATTAAAAAGCAGATGCCGTGGGCAACTGGCTGGCTCGGTGGACAGAGCATGTGACTCTTGATCTCAGAGTAGTGAGTTTGAGCCCCGCGTTGGATGGAGAGATTACTTAAAAAAAAAAAAAAAAAGTAACAGATACCATTGCAATTGGGCCAGATGCTTTCAATCCCTTCCCAGAGAGGCGCTTTCTTGCATTCATCTAAATTCCTACATCTCTGTCTGGATCACTTAATGCAAATACAACTCAACAGGTCTCTGTCCTAAGAGACAGATAGAGGTACTTTGCTTGGACACTGGTCAATGTTGGGACCTTGTTGGTGAGACTGTCCAGTGGGAGCCATTCGCAGTCCCTGAGACCTGAGTCTGCAAAGGGCAGCCGTGGGTAGGTAGAGACACCTGCCATGCTGCTCACTGGTTGTGTGTACTTCAGCCATCTGAACCTGTTTCCTCTTCTGTGCAGTGGGGACGGTAACCCCCGCCCCTCCTACCTGGCGGGGGCTGTTGTGTCCGCCACAGAGCTGCAGGGAGTAGAATCTAGTCCTTGAGAGGGAAGCGGACAGGAAGACAGGACGGGAGCTCGCTGGCCGTGCTGGGCCAGGAGAGACAGGTGCTTCTCTGTTTGCTCACAGCTTGCACTGTGGTAGTGTTCTGGGAAACTGTGATTAATTAACTGTGACCGACTTGGTTGGCTATTCTTTTTTTTTAAGTTTATTTACTTATTTAAGTAATCTCTGCACCCATCGTGAGGCTCGAACTCACAACCCTGAGATTAAGAGTCCCACGCTTTTCCGACTGAGTCAGCTAGGCTCCCTGGTTGCCTATTCTTTTTAATCATTTGCCTGGGGACTACTTTTATGTTCTGTGTAAAATTACTTTAAAATTTCAGAATAATCAGCCTCTACAGATCTTCCAAAAAACATTTAAAAATACAATTTTCCTCTTCTATCGTTCTCCTTTAACCCCCAGCATCCACTGAAATCTGAGGGAGTTTGAGAATAATATAGCAGATGCCTTACACGTCCCTGGGAAACTTAAGTGCCAATAAGTCTTTAAAAAACCAGGGCACAACATATGTTTCCTTTGGGTAAACACCTAGTAGTGCACTTGCTGGATCATAGGGTAGCTCTATTTTTAACTTCCTGAGGAACCTCCATACTGTTTTCCAGAGTGGCTGCACCTGCTTCCATTCCCACCAACAGTGTAAGAAGGTGATCTGAAGGGACACCTGCACCCCAGTGTTTTTAGCAACAATGTCCACAGTAGCCAAACTATGGAAAGAGCCCTGATGTCCACCAACAGATGAATGGATAATGAAGATGTGGTATACATATACCATGGAATATTATGCAGCCATCAGAGAGCATGAAATCTTACGATTTACATTGATGGGAATGGAACTGGAGGGTATCATGCTGAGCAAAATAAGTCAATCAGAGAAAGACAATTACCATATGGCTTCACTCATATGTGGAATTTAAGAAAAAGCAGAGGATCATAGGGGAAGGAAGGGAAACATAAAATAAGACAATCAGAGAGGGAGACAAACCATAAGAGACTGTTAACCATAGGAAACAAACTGAGGGTTGCTGGAGGGGAGGAAGTGGGGGGCTGCAGTAACTGGGTGGTGGGCATTAAGGAGGGCATGTGATGTGATGAGCAATGAGTGTTACATGCAACCGATGGATCACTGACCTCTACCTCTGACACTAGTAATACACTATATGTCAATTACTTGGATTTAAATAAAATTAAATTGTAACAACTTGTGTTGGGAAACTGGATATCCCCACGTGAAAGAACAAAGATGGACCCTTCCGTTCCACCTTTTACAGAAATGAACTCAAAAATGGATCAAAGACCTCAACGAAAGTCCTAAAACTGTCAATCTCCCATAAGAAAACATAGGGGAAAAGTTTCCTAACACTGGATGTGACAATGATTTCTTAGGACATCAAAAGCACAGCAACAGTACTTTCACGTCAAAGTAAAAAAACTGTTGTGAATCACAGGACGCGACAGATGAAAAGGCAACCTCCAGAATGGGAGAATATGTTTGCACACCATGTATCTGGTGATGAGCTAATATCCAGAACAATAAAGAGCTCCTATAGCACAGTAACAAAACAATCAAATGACCTGATGTAAAAATGGGCAAAGGACTTGAATCG
Organism: Ursus maritimus; assembly: GCF_017311325.1. Lineage (NCBI taxonomy): Eukaryota > Metazoa > Chordata > Mammalia > Carnivora > Ursidae > Ursus > Ursus maritimus. Next base: position 4,073,704 of record NW_024426008.1, read on the forward strand.
CCGTTTCTCAAAGATGTTATGCAAATGATCAAGAAGCATATGAAAATATGCTCAATATGACTAATAATCAGAGAAGACTAAACCAAACCACAGAGATAGCATCTCACATTCATTCTGATGGGTACTGGGGGGGGGGGAAGACAAGCAGAAACAGAAACGGAAACAGAAAACACCAAATGTTGGCAAAGATGTGGAGAAAGTGGAACCTTTGTGCATTGCTGGTGTGATTGTAAAATGGTGTACCACTATGGAAAACAGTGTCAAAGCATCCCCCAAAATAAAAATACAAGTACGGTATGATCCATCAATCCCACCCCTGGGTATATATTCAAAAGAATTGAAAGCGGGGTCTGGAAGAGAGATTTGCACACCCATGTCACAGCAGCACTCTTCACAATAGACAAATGGTCAAATGGTAGAAGCACCTCGAACGTCCACCAGCGGATAAATGGATAAACCAAATGTGGTCAATCCATCAATGAAATATTATTCAATCTTCAAAAGGAAGGACATCCTGACACCTGCTACGACATGCATGAGCCTTGAGGACACGATGCTCCGTGAAATAAGCCCTCGCGAAAAGACAAATACTGTAGGAATCCACAGCTGGGAGCTCTCCAAAGTAGCCATATTCATGGAAATAGAAACTAGAATGAATGGTAGTAACCGGATTTGGGGGAGGGGAAAAAGGGGGAAACTGCAGTTTAATGCATACAGAAATTCAGAGGTCCATCAGAGAAAGACAAATACCATATGATCTCACTCACATTATGGAATTTAAGAAAGACGATAGATGAACATGTGGGAAGGGGGAAAGAAAAAAAGAAGAGAAGGAAACAAATCATAAGAGAATCTTAGTGATAGAGAACAGACTGAGGGTCCGTGGAGGGAGATGGGTGGGAAAGGGGCTAGATGGGTGTTGGGTATTAAGGAGGGCACTGGTTGTGATGAGCCCCTCATACAACCCTGTGAAATGTTGTATGTAAGTGATGAATCACTGAATTCTACTCCAGAAACCAACAGTATGTTAACTAACTAAAATTTAAATTAGGAAATAAAGATGCTTTCTACATTAAAAAAAATAATGCGTACAGAATTTCAGATTTGCAAGATGAAATGTTCTCAAGATACGTTTCAGAGCACTGAACTTTATACTTAAAATGTTTAAAATGGCAAAATCAATGTTATGAGTTTTTACAACAATTTTTAAGAAGTACGTTCCATATGATTCCATTTTTAATAAAGATTTTATTTATTTTAGAGAGAGAGAGAGTGGCATGAGAGTGGCATGAGAGTGGTGAGGAGGCAGGACGAGGGAAGAGAGAATCGTGAGCCCACTCTGCGCTGAACACAGATCCTATGTGGGGCTTAATCCCATCACCATGAGATCATGTCCTGAGCCGACATCGAGAGTCAGTGGTTTAACTGACTGAGCCACCAAGACACCGCGGTAAGATTCCATTTAAATAAAGGCCAACACAGACTCACTCATAGGGACACATTGTTTATAGCAAGGAAGTTCTGCAGAGGAGTGAGAGAGGGTACTTCCACATAAATGGCTCAGGGTCAACTGGTTACCATACGGGGAAAAAATTTGTCTTTACTCCTACCTCACACCATAAACATAAATCAATACCAGGCAGATCTTAAATATAAATGTGGAAGTCTCAGTCAATAATCTTCCTAAAAGATACCTTAGGAAATAATTTCAAGATCTTGGGGCCAGCAAAGATTTATTACAACATGGAGTGTACTAACCGTAAGGAAAAAATTGATTAATGGAAATTATTGAAATGAATGACTATTATTTCTTTTAAGATTTTATTTCTTTGAGTGAGAGAGAGAGCATGAGTGGAAGAGGGACAGAGAGAGAGGGAGAAGCAGACTCCCTGCTCAGCAGGGAGCCCAACGCCAGAGTCAACCCCAGGACCCCGGAATCATGACACGAGTCGAAGGTAGACGATCTGCTGACTGAGCCACCCAGATGCCACGAAATGGATGCCTATTATTATCAAATGACACCCTCAAGAGAGTAAAAAAGTCAGGTACAGAGCGGGATAAACACTTGCCATCTATTTATTGGACAGAGGACTCATACCTAGGATACGTATCTACCGTAAATTTATCAAACTATATACAACCCACCAGAAAGCATGGGCATAAGATCTGATGAGGCATTTCACAAGAAAGATAACCAGATGGGAATAAGTGTATGGAAAGGTGTTCCACATCGTTCCTTCTCAAGAAAATAGATGGAGGGGCGCCTGGGTGGCGCAGTTGTTAAGCGTCTGCCTTCGGCTCAGGGCGTGATCCCGGCGTTCTGGGATCAAGCCCCGCATCAGGGTTCTCTGCTAGGAGCCTGCTTCTTCCTCTCCCACTACCCCTGCTTGTGTTCCCTCTCTCGCTGGCTGTCTCTCTCTGTCAAAATAAATAAAATCTTTTAAAAAAGAAAAAGAAAAAGAAAGAAAATGCAGGTGGAATCCGCAGTGAGATGCTGCCACCCAGAGACTACTTTGGTGGAATACCCACCCCGAGCACACCTGGTGTCGGTGAGGGTGTGGAGCCCCTGGAACTCTCACACCCGGCCGGGAGTGTAAACTTTGAACTCTCCGGTACCATCTCCCAAGATTGACACACACTTACTCTAAGACCCACTTGTAGCCACACACCCAACACAGGGGTGTGCCTGTGTGTGGACAGGGCTGGGAGCGGCATTCTTCTGCCTGTCAGCGCAATGGAATCAACCTCAGCGGCGTGGGTCAAGCGAGTGAGGTGTTTTATGGTGGAATATTATACGGAAAGAAACTTCGACTGGAGCCACATTGAAGAAGATGTGTGACTCTCAGAAGGGCAATGAAAGAAGCCAGGCATAGCAGAAGACACTGTCAGATGCCACTTCATGAAGTTCAGAGACCAGAAAAACGAATTTGGGAGTTATGGTATTGGGCCCCCTTGGGGGAGAAGGAAAGGGACCTGGGATGCGCGCATCAGGGGGTGTCCTGCAGGTTAGCAGTGCGGTGTCTCGTGGGTTCTCTTTCCCCGTTGTGCTCCCGTTGGACGGTTCGCGCAGCGCTGCACGTATGAGTCCCAGACCGAGGGTGCGTGCGCTCCGCTCCCACCTGCGAGCCCAGGGGCACGATGGTAAAGTGCTTTTCTGGGTAGTCCCAAGGCAAGATGGCACAGTGCTGGGCTCCAGCCTCTGGCATCATGGGGCACAGATTCATATCCTGCTCTAACCTCTTCTTTTCTGGAAGAGGTGTAACTGGCCAACTGGTGAACTCTGGGATTCAGGTTTGTCATGGGTCAGATTTGGTACTTCTGTCTTCCTTTGTGAGACGATGAAGTCCTCGCGGGTGCCCAGCAGGAACTCCATAGATGTGCTCTGTGTTTGTCCCCGCCGTCGCCCCTCTCGGGCTAGGGAGGGGTAGACGGTGGCGCGTGACAGAGGGAGGAGCGTGATGGGATGGAGCCCACAGGTCTTCCAGCGGAGGGGCGGAGAAGAGCCCGGGGCCTGTGCCTACCACCCACTCCGTCTCAGCCTCCCTCCTGTCTGTAGATACCTGGTGAACTAACCAGGTGATCTCTAGCTGGTTAGTCCTTCTATCTACCGCACTGGGGAGCCAGGAGGGCGAGAGCCATACCCTGGAAAGCCAAGCACACTTTTCCCAGTTTGATCCCACCTCGAATGCACAGGATCGACCTGGGAGTAGGGGAGGCAGATATCAGCGGTGGGATAAGGGGGGGTCTCTATGCTCATCACCTTTTCCTAGTTTCTAACCCCGTGCAGTAAATATGCTGGGTAGGCAGCACAAAATGTCATACACCATCTCTCCACAACAACCTCCTTCTAGATTTTTGAAACAAGAGACCCTACAGTCAGAGGCATGGCAGCTGCTAGAGCCCGGCCAGCACCTTGGGAGGAGACACGGCTTCCGATGCGCAGGGACCCCTGGCAGGTGCAGGGGCGCCGGGGATGCGTGTTTCTCCTGAAGAGCTGCCAGGTTTAGTGTGTCTCTCACCCCTCCCCGCAATGTCTACATTCTTGTTATTCCACCTGAAACTGGCCCAATCTATTTCACATTGCTGTGAACAGCTGGGACAGAGGAGGGAGCAGACAGGTTTCTCTGACTCTGTCCTCCTAACTTTCTGAAACTAGATGGGACAGAGCAATGGCTTGTCTGGGAGCCCGGCATCGGAAGTGTGGTCAGGACCGTGACCGCAGGGTGCAATGGGGCCTCTGGAACAGCAAGGGCCCCCAAGGAGGGACTTCCTGGACTCTGCGTCCCTGAGCACCACTGTGACAGCCCAGCAGGGGCTCGAAACACCTCCCGGGCACTGGGCAAGGGATGCACAAGTCATTCTGCAGGAAATTCTCCTACAAGCCTTCAGGCAGGCCCATTTCCCAGATGGGGCAGAGAGATGTGCCTGGGGTCACAGACGAAAAAGAGGATGGGCAGGGACTAGCAACCCCGTCTCTCTGACATTGGAGCGTGTTCCTTCTTAAGCATTGGTGCACAGCGGAGCCCGGAGCTGGGCGGGGTGGCTGGGGAAGGGCCAGCCTTGGGCTCTGTGGGCATTCCTAGGACCTGGTCTAGCCTGTCCACCCTCTGGCAGGACGAGGTTTATGTGGGTACCAAGACCAAAGGTTCCCAGGACGCAGCTTCAGGGTGCAGTCTCCAGGTCAGGGTGGGCTGCACGGGGTCCTGCAGGCCCTGAGTTCGATTCCCGGCTCAGCCCTCTGTTGGGTGTAACTGGGCACGTGTCCCGAAGCCTCAGTGTTCCCACCAGTGACATGGAACAACAATCCCTCCTTCTCCATGGAACTGTCAGGGGGATTCAGCGAGGTAACACACGTGGAGAAGAGTGGACTAGGAGACCGCGGATGGGTAGACTGCAGACAGAACCTCACCTCGGTGCGCCACGAGAGGGAGACGCTTCACTGCTGGAGGCCTGTCCTAAATGGACAAGGAGCAAGGTCACAGATGGTCCCTGCAGCTCCATGATGCAGGCCAGACCGCGGACACAGTCCCTGTTCCAGAGCCGGGGCTCTTGGGACATTCTGATGCAGAGACACCGAAAAAGCGAGGGAGGAGGGGGATGGAGTGGCCAGCGTCCCCCCTGGGGAAAGCAGGTTCCAGGAAGAGCACAAGCCCTGGCACCCGCCCCGCCGCACACGCAGCTGCACACGCACATGCGGGTGCCCCCGACACACACACGCGTGCTCTTCTGGGAAGGGGGTGCATGCAAAGTGACCCCCAAAGGCCGAGGGAGCCGGGAGACTGAAGAAAAGGAGACAAGGCCCGTTGACAAGAAATGGTTTCTTCTGGGGACTTAGGTCCCCAGACACCAGTCCGTCTCCACAAGCCCACCTGCGGTAAGACCTGTTCTCACGGCCCCGAGGCTGGGAGCGCCTGTGGGGGGACACCCAGGAGGAGGATGTGGGAGAAGAGGTAGGTGTCACTGTCCTATCTCCAGGGCAGATGGAGGGCCTCACAGCCAGAGGCTGTCCTTAAGGGTGTGGTTCGATGGAAACAAAGAATGTGGAAGGGGGGAGGGCTGTGCTCACGAGGCCACAGGGCAAAGAGCGGTGTCAAGGCGGGTTTGTCCAGATGGCGTGAGTCTGCTTCCCACGGCGACACGCAGGGACCCGCGGGCAAGTCTGGGATGGGACACAGGGACGGGCACACTTACACATGGAGACGAAAAGGGGAAGGACTGGAGAGGTGACCACCCCTGGGTTTGCTTTCATTCTAGATTGCTTTTATTTTGCTACAGTAAACACTTATCGTCCTTGTGATAAATCCTTGAAAATGAAAACGGAATAATGTACTTAGTCCATGGATGACTGAGACTGGGATAACACTTAACCGATGACTTGACTCTTTGGAATTACACAGATAAGACACACTTTGCATAAAACAGGTAAACATCACCTAAGGGAGAAGAAGAGGCATTTATTTGCAAGTCCCACCCCGAGGTGGCCATCAGAACGGGTTTGGTGGACATCTCTGGCCTCTGGCTTTCTCTCTCACACTTGCACACCTCTTTCCATCCACGTGTGTCTCCCTGTTGATATTGCATCATGTCTTACAGGTGGGGTCCTGGATGCAGACGGTGGGTCCATGTGTCTTGGGAGAGAGGACCCCGAGGTCTCTCTCTGGGTGCAGAGACCTCGCACCCGCTTTAGTACTGCCTGGCATTCTCTCAACCGTGTGCACCAGGACCGTGGACCCCATCCATCTACCCTGGGCATTCGTGTTCCAATTCCCCGCTATCTCCATCACCACTGTGCTGAACACTCCTGAAAATACCCCTTTGGAAAACCGTGCCAGAGTTTCTGTGGGTGAGTCCGAGGACGAGCACTGCTAGGTGATGGGTGCACCTGCGGCCTGGGGTGGGTGTTGCTCACTGTTCTCCCAGACAGGGGTGTCCGTCACCCTTCTCTCCAGGGGACCTACAGGGGTCCTCCATGTCCTCAGCACCTGAACGCCACCCGGCCCAGGAATTCACCTTCTCCAGCAGAGGACGAAAGGGGCATCTTTCTCTAGCCCAGAATATGATCCCAGGAAAGGAGAGCTCTCCTGGGACTCCTCGCCCAGCCAGGGAGCCTTGGCCACCGTGTTGTGCCAGAGCCAGAGCGGCTGGGCCTTGGAGGGACTGTGTGCCTTACACCAGCCTTGCGCGGGCCAATGCGGGAGCAGCAGCCCCTGCTTCTTGGGGAGCAGTGATGGGAGTGGAAGGAAGGAGCCCAGGATGGAAGGAGGCCGGGGTGGAGCCTTCAAAGCCACACCACAGTCTCTCCCTTGGTCCTGAAAGCAGCGGGAAGGGAGCTCTGAGGGCAGAGACAGGCTCCAGGAGGATTCCCATCCAGGGAAAGGGGGGCCCGTGGGTCCCTGGAGGGCGCTGAAGCCACCAGCACCCCCCCCCCGCCCGCAGGCCATTTGCACACAATCACCTCCGGCTCTTCCTTTGTGCTTTGTCCGTGTTTGTGTGTGGACAGTGACTCACTCAGTGCTGGTGCACTGGAGGTGGCCTAGAAACCTTCCAGTGCCTGCTGGTGGGTCAGAGGACCCCGCCCAGAGGAGCCGAGGATGCCCCTCTTCCTCCGGAGCTGGGGAAGGCAGCCACTGTCCTGGGGCAGGACCTGATCCAGGCGTGGGTTCGTGCTGAAGCCCCCGCATTCGGTGGGCGTTGCTGTGCCTGAGAGAGCCCCCTCAGCCCTGGAGTCGGGAGCAGCGAGGGGCTGTCTCTGGCCCTGGCCCGAGATCACGACCTGAAACGACCCGTCTTGGGAGGATGGGTTTCCTTCAGGAGCCAGGGAGGGGACTGGCCCCTCTCCCCTCCCCAGGTCCAGGAAGCCCGGGCCTCTGCAAGAGCTCTTTATTCCAGAAGGAGTCGTGGAGAGCGTGTGGGTGTCATCAGCCAAGCAAGTGAAAGAATCAAACCCCAACGCTCAGGTTCTAACAGAAGCAGAATTTCCACCTACTATTCAAGTCTAGATTTACTGTGCGCTGCGAGGACGCCTGCCCCTCCCCACTAGGTAAGTAGGCACTGGGGAAGTGCTCTCTGGGCATGGGGACAGCCTCTTCCCCTCCTACTTGGGAGACCCCGGGGAAAGTCTTCCTTGTTCTTCCCTCAGAGGGAGGAGCTGGCCCCGTGCTCACAGGGGCCCCCACTGTGTCCCCACTGCTGAGGAAGGGTCACAGTGACCTGGTGTCGGGAGTGTGGTCTGCCACTGCTCCTGGGCTCTGAGCCAGGGGTCTGGTGGCTGCATGGGAGGGCTGGATTGCTTTTGTGCCGGGGGCCGGGGGACTCACCGGTGACACCACTCACCAACCCCCACTGCGGTCTGCAATCCAGGCTCTGTGCCCAGAAATTGGTCAATCACCAGCACCCAACATGTTCCTGCCATGGGAGCAATCATTCATTGTCATCCCATTGCACAGAGGGGGAGAGCAAGGCCCAGAGAGGGGACACACATGGCTCCAGTCACAGGGCTGGGTTCTAGAGGAGCTGGAAGGCCAGCCCTCCAGAGCCGCCACTAGCCCAGCCAGAGTCTCCCTGAGCCGAGAGCGAGCCCTCCCCTGCCGGCCCAGCCACTCACGGGCCCCTGAGCTTGATGATGGCCTGTTCTTCTTGGCCCTGAAGGTGTTGCTGCCCGGCTAGGAGGGGGGGTCCTGCTGCCGGGGCAGGCTGGAGCTACAGGACAGTGACACATCTGAGCTAACAGGAGCCACACTCTGGTCTCCCTCCCGGAGCCTGCCCAGGAGCTAGAGTCTGGGTGCCCTAGGGGCCAGCACGCAACAGGGTCTGCGCTGACCAGGGAGCCACAGACCCTAGGGAGAGTCCACTCTGTCCCCTACCCGCTCCTGCCCGGCCTCACCTCTCCTCACTATGGGGCTCCAGGACCCGGAACCAGGCTCCAGAGGGCTGCTCGGCCTCCAGCATGTAATGATTTTGCAGCCCCTGGAGCAGCTGGATTTCCTGGGGCTGGAGGAAGGACTGGCTGCAGACAAGGACTGGGTTGGGAAAGATGTGGGGCCTCGTGGGGGTGTGGGGCCTCGTGGGGGGTATAAGATGGATCAGGGGCCCTGTCCTGGGACCACTGCTCATGTCTACAAAGGGGTGGAATCCCTGAATGCCCACGGGGTCCCTAATTACAGTAACAACCCCCTCACACACGGGCATTCTGGTGGTGGGCCCCTCCTCCCCGCCCTCCTTCCTGTCCCTCTGACTCCAGCCAGGGCTGCGGCCAGGGACAGGCTGGACCTCTGTCCCAGGGTCCTGCCAGGAAGACGAGGCAGCATGAGTAGAGGAGAAGGCGAAGGGGGGAACTGACCTTCTCCCTGCCCTGAGTCAGCCTCCACGGCTGCCTCCTGGTCCCCTGGCCCAGCCATGCACTTAGCTGGACCCTGGGAGGGAGTCTGGTTGGGGGCGTATTCAGTGACCTTTGCCTCCCCCGATGTCCAACCCACCTGGCCTTGCAGCCTGAGGCTTGCCATTGGAGGTGGGGGCGCATGGTTCCGGAGCTCAGGAGATTTTGGGGCCACCGAGCAGCTGGCAATGCTGAGGGAACATGGGGAAGCAGTCACGTGAGGAGCCATTGGTTTTGTGCATGTCAGCTGCGGGGCTGGGTCATGGTACAGGCACTGCGTGCAGCTCCCCTGTGCACACCCGGCCGTGACACACCTGGCTGGCGCTCCTGGGAGGGAGCCCTGTGTGCCTGGTGCACCTGTCCTCCACCTACCCCTGGAGGAGCAGCTATGTTCAGGCATTTCCATGTCAACCCTCAGGGATGGTTGGGAACCTGAGGTCAAGAGAGGCAAGGACTGGCCTAGGACAAACGAGGGGTCCTCATTTAGGGGTTCGCGTTGGGGGTGAGAGCCCCTCAGATCCTCAGGGATAGCTCCCCACCCCATCCCATGTGAGGACATGACCTTGGGCATCCCAGGCAGGTAGCTGCGTGCACACCTGCACACACACACCCCACTCCGACTGCCCAGCTGGGGCTCAGAAGGGGAGTACACACTGGGAGGGGGTGGGTGACAAGGGAGAAAGAAGAAGGAGATTGGAGACAACTGGGCCATGGGGCAGGGGCATCAGGACTCCTGGCAATAACCCAGATTCATAGCATGGGGAGGGGAGACATGCCAGGCTGATGGTCAGGGGGTCCCCAAGGTGCCCAGGGGGGTTGCCAGGGCACTGAGAGAGGACAGGGTCTGGGGTTTGGTGTCCACCACTGCTCTGGGCACCTGGAAGTAGGAAGAGACAACCCCCCCCCCCCCAAATGAGGAGGAGGCTGGAATCTCGAGTGTTTTTGCCTAGGGACAGCTCCCATCCCCCTAAACCCTCAGTGTGATGGCTCTATGGGGGGGCAGGGGGTGGGGGCCAAGCCTGGAGGACCAGTGGCTCCACTGTCAGAGGTCGCCAACTTGACCTGTGCACAGGTGGGGAAACCCCAGCCACATCCTGAAGAATTTCTGGAAACAGTAGCCATTTCAGGGGCAGCTGACCTGGGAGGGCGGGATGGAGCCACAGACCAGCACCATAGCCAGAAACGGAAGAAGGAGAACCAGGTCTTCTTTTCAATCCTTTCTAAGCGACCAGTTTGTTCTTATGGTTAGTATACTTTGCATTCTGGGAAATCAATGCGTGTCTAAGGTCTTGAAAATGTTCTCCTCATGTTCTCTGCTGGAGACATTCTTTTTTTTTTTTAATATTTTTTATTATATTATGTCAGTCACCATACAGTACATCCCCGGTTTCCGATGTAAGGCTCGACGATTCATTAGTTGCGTATAACACCCAGTGCACCATGCAATACGTGCCCTCCTTACTACCCATCACCGGCCTATCCCATTCCCCCACCCCCCTCCCCTCTGAAGCCCTCAGTTTGTTTCTCATAGTCCATAGTCTCTCATGTTTCATTCCCCCTTCTGATTACCCCCCCTTTCTTTATCCCTTTCTTCCCCTACCGATCATCCTAGTTCTTATGTTCCATAGATGAGAGAAATCATATGATAATTGTCTTTCTCTGCTTGACTTATTTCGCTTAGCAGTATCTCCTCCAGTGCCGCCCATGTTGTAGCAAATGTTGAGAATTTGTTCTTTCTGATAGCTGAGTAATATTCCATTGTATATATGGACCACAACTTCTTAATCCAGTCATCTGTTGAAGGGCATCTCGGCTCCTTCCACGATTTAGCTATTGCGGACAGAGCTGCTATGAACATTGGGGTGTGTATGGCCCTTCTCTTCACTACATCTGTATCTCTGGGGTAAATACCCAGTAGTGCAATGGCTGGGTCATAGGGTAGCTCAATTTTTAACTTTTTAAGGGACCTCCACACTGTTTTCCAGAGTGGCTGTACCAACTTGCATTCCCACCAACAATGTAGGAGGGATCCCCTTCCCTCCACATCCTCTCCAGCAATTGTTGTCTCTTGCCTTGTCAATTTTTGCCATTCTAACTGGCATAAGGTGGTATCTCAGTGTGGTTTTGATTTGAATTTCCCTGATGGCTAGTGATTTTGAACATTTTTTCATGTGTCTGTTAGCCATTTGCATGTCATCATTGGAAAAGTGTCTGTTCATATCTTCTGCCCATTTTATGATTTGTTTATTTGTTTCTTGCGTATTGAGTCTGAGAAGTCTTTGTAGATCTTGGATACCAGTCTTTTATCTGTAGTATCATTTGCAAATATATTCTCCCATTCCATGGGCTGCCTCAGTTTTTTTGACTGTTTCCTTGGCTGTGCAGAAGCGTTTTATCTGGATGAAGTCCCACAAGTTCATTTTATCTTTTGTTTCTCTTGCCTTTGGAGATGTGTCATGAAAAAGTTTGCTTTGGCCGATGTCGTAGAGCTTGCTGCCTGTGCTCTCCTCTAGGATTTTGATGGATTCCTGTCTCACATCGAGGTCTTTCATCCATTTGGAGTTTATTTTTGTGTACGGTGTGAGAGAGTGGTCAAGTTTCATTCTTTTGCATGTAGCTGTCCAATTTTCCCAGCACCATTTATTGAAGAGACTGTCTTTTTTCCACCAGATGTTTTTTCCTGCTTTATCAAAGATTAGTTGCCCAAAGAGCCGAGGGTCCATTTCTGGGCTCTCTATTCTGTTCCATTGGTCTATGTGTCTGTTTTTGTGCCAGTACCATGCTGTCTTTGTGATCACAGCTTTGTAGTACAGCTTGAAATCCGGCATTGTGATGCCTCCAGCTTTGTTTTTCCTTTTCAACAGTTCCTTGGCGATTCGGGGCCTTTTCTGGTTCCGTACAAATTTAAGAGCTATTTGTTCCAGTTCTTTGAAAAATGTCATTGGTATTTTGATCGGGATAGCATTGAAAGTGTAGATTGTTCTGGGTAGCATGGACATTTTAACTATGTTATTTCTTCTGATCCATGAGCATGGAATATTTTTCCATCTTTTTGTGTCTTCTTCAATGTCTTTCAAGAGTGATTTGTAGTTTCTAGAATATAGATCCTTTACGTCTCAGGTTAAGTTAATTCCAAGGTAACGTATGATTTTTGGTGCTATTGTAAATGGGATGGATTCCCTAATTTCTCTTTCTTCAGTCTCATTATTCGTGTATAGAAATGCAACTGATTTCTGAGCATTGATTTTGTATCCCGCCACAGTACTGAATTGCTCTATAACTTCTAATAGTTTGGGAGTGGATTCTTTTGGGTTTTCCATATAGAGTATCATGTCATCTGCGAAGAGAGACATTTTGACTTCTTCTTTGCCGATTTGGATACCTTTGATCCCTTTTTGTCGTCTGATTGCTGTTGCAAGGACTTCTAGTACTATGTTGAATAATAGTGGCGAGAGTGGGCATCCTTGTCGTGTTCCTGATCTTAAGGGAAAGGCTTCCAGCTTTTCCCCATTGAGAATGATATTTGCTGTAGGCTTTTCATAGATGGCTTTTATGAGATTGAGGAATGTACCCTCTATCCCTAAACTCTGAAGGGTTTTAATCAGGAAAGGATGCTGTATTTTGTCAAATGCTTTTTCTGCATCTTTTGAGAGAATTGTATGATTTCTGGCTTTTTTCTTGCTGATAAAATCTGTGACACTGATAGATTTGCGAATGTTGAACCACCCTTGCATCCCAGGGATGAATCCCACTTGGTCATGATGGATAATCCTTTTAATGTACTGTTGGATTCTATTAGCCAGGATCTTGTTGAGAATTTTGGCATCCATATTCATTAGGGAAATCGGTCTGTAATTCTCCTTTTTGATGGGGTCTTTGCCTGGTTTGGGGATCAAGATAATATTGGCCTCATAGAATGAGTTTGGTAGCTTTCCTTCTGTTTCTATTTTTTTTTTTTTAAAGATTTTATTTATTTATTTGACAGAGAGAGACAGCCAGCGAGAGAGGGAACACAAGCAGGGGGAGTGGGAGAGGAAGAAGCAGGCTCATAGCGGAGGAGCCTGATGTGGGGCTCGATCCCGGAACGCCGGGATCACGCCCTGAGCCGAAGGCAGACGCTTAACCGCTGTGCCACCCAGGCGCCCCTCTGTTTCTATTTTTTGAAATAGCTTCAGGAGAATAGGTATTATTTCTTCTTTGAATGTTTGGTAGAATTCCCCGGGAAAACTGTCCGGTCCTGACGTTTTGTTTTTTGGAATGTTTTTTTATCACTGTTTCAATCTCTTCATAATTAATTGGCCTGTTTAAAAAATCAATTTCTTCCTGTTTCAGTCTTGGTAGTTTATAGGTTTCCAGGAAGGCCTCCATCTCTTCCAGATTGCTTAATTTATTGGCATAAAGCTGTTGATAAAAGTTTCTAATAATCCTTCCAATTTCATTGGTGTTGGTTGTGACCTCTTGCTTTTCATTCATAATTTTATTGATTTGGGTCCTTTCTCTATTCTTTTGGATAAGTATTACCAGTGGTTTGTCAATTTTATTTACTCTTCCAAAGAACCAGCTTCTAGTTCTGTTGATCTGCTCTACTGTGCTCCTGGTTTCTAATTCATCGATCTCTGTTCTATCTTGATCAACTGCTTCCTCGTGCGTGGATTAGGCCTGTCCCTCTGTTGCTGTTCCAGCTTCTTGAGGTGAGAATATAAAAACTGCATTTTAGATTTTTCTATTCTTTTGAGTGAGACTTGGATGGCTATGTATTTTCCCCTTAGCACTGCCTTTGCAGTATCCCATAGTTTTTGGACCATTGTGTTTTCATTCTCGTTGGTCTCCATAAATTGTTTAAATTGATTTTTGATATCCTGGTTTATCGAATCATTCTTGAGCAGGATGGTTCTTAGTCTCTGCTGGAGACATTCTTGAAAATTTTCTTTTTTATATGTAAGAATCATCTGGAGTTGACTTTTATTGGTACAGCCGCTCTGGGAAAAGTATGGAGCTTCCCCCAAAACACTAAAAATAGAACTCCTGTATGATCCCACTACTGGGTGAACATTTGCAGGACATGAAGTCAGTTTCTCAAAGCAAGATCTGCCACTCTGCTACCCAATCTCTCAGAGTAGGGGCAGCAGCCCTTAGCCATGGCGTGGCTAGGGCACCAGCATGGGAAGTCACAGGCAACCCTCCCCTTGAGGCATGTGCCTCTGTGGACAAGGGGCTGCCCCAGGGCTGGGTAGTCTCCCCAGCAGCACATTCAATGTCCTGAATACTAGGAGGAGACAGAATTCAGCACCAGGCCAGTGAGGGTCAAGACACACTATCCCAAATATGGCACCTTGGCAAATTAAATATGTAAGCTGAAAGAACTTTCACATAGAGCAGAAGCAGGAAGGTCCCTCTAACCCCCACCCAACAGCCCTTCTTCCCTGAAGCAGGTCAGAATACTCCCATGTGGAATTTTCTCTCTCCGGATCATAGGGAGGACATTCTTATCAACAGAGTCAAGGAATTTAGGGCTACCAAGGCTGTATGAACAAACCTGATTAAACTAACACTTATCTTCCTCATTACTTCTTTACCATTTACCAGCCCTAGCCCAAACCCCTGTGTCTGTCAATTCTTCACATGTTTATTGTTCCTTTGTCTAAAAGGTAGAAGAGATGTCTACTCCAGTTGTGTCTGCTGGTCTCCATGGTCTTGTAAGGTTCCCACACACACACACACACAAAATCAATATACTTTGCCTGCTTTTCTCCGTTCATCTCTCTGTCAATTTCCAGACCAAGCCAGGGACCTTAAGAGGTTGAGGAAAACTGTTTCCTCTCCTGTGGCACTGGAGGGGTGGGGGAGGGGAATCAAGAAAACCCATCCCATCTTCCTGGCCTTGGTTAAAACCGACCTCTGCTGGGAAACAGCACAGGGCTGTGCACAGCTCGGGGAGCCAGGGAGAGGCAGGTGGAACAGGTAAGAGCTACCTGACCCCCAGCCAGAGGACTTGGTCCCAATGACAAGTCCAGGTTGTGATTATGACTATTATAATGTTAGCATCCAGAATATCAGACTTTCCGCACACCAGGCTTCATGATTGCTGCTCGTTGTAGTTGCTACTGTTGCCTTAGTGACTTTTCTGAACTAATTTGTAAAGTCTGTATTCTTTGTTGTGTGTAGTCACTGAATCCCCGTGCTGTTAACATAGTGGTCAGGCAGTGCCTGGGCAGAGAGGTCACCCGTGTTCCTGAGCTATGGGCTATAGATTGGAGGTCCCCACAACCTCCTCCTCAGGTTTGAATAATCTGCCGGAGTGGCTCATGGAACTCAGAGAAACATGTTAACCTACGAGATCGCCAGTTTATTAAAAGGACGGATCTCAGGACCCGGCAGATAGAAGCGATGAGCAGGGCAAGGTGTGTAGCAGAGGTTCAGAGTCCCCCAGCCCTCTGAATGAAAGAGACCTTTAACCGTCTCCCCTCTGACCTTCATCTGTACTTCCTAGCTGATGACGTCCTTCCTTTGGGCTCATCTGTTAACTCAAGTGAAAGGCCCAGTGGGCATCAAAACAACCCCTCAAGCAATAACCACAGCCAGCAAGACCCCTGCATGATTGACCCCAAGACAGCAATCAACCGGAACTTTACTGCCCCTGCTGCACGTGCCCACTGACCTTTGTCCTAGATTTTCCTTACATAACAACCCAGGAGTGTTTTCAGCTCCTGAGATCATGCCAGTCTGCTGCCTTCCAGCGTCATCCGCACTGAGATAGATTCCTTTCCTGTGTCACCACCGCTCTCTCTGCCTTTGGATTTTGGACATTGTGAATAGTGTAGTGTAGCAAGTCATATATCAGTTCTTCCCTCTCCAGGGTTCATTGCTGCCGCTCCTCTCACTGTACTTCTGCTGTTGGCTTAGTGACTTCTCATTTTGTCGAATCTGTATTCCTTGTCGTGTGTGGCCACTGAAGTGTCTGTTCTGTGAATGTAGTGGCCAACTGTTGATTGGGCGAGATTTCCTTTAACATCTGGAAACCGCCTCCCTCTGAAAAAAAAAAAAACCTTCCAGTTTTGCATTTGGGGAGGAGGGCTCTGGATATGTGTTAGAATCCACCTTCGGCACCAACCAGGCTGTTTAGGACTCTGCCTTGGCCTTCACTTCCTACTTGCAGAGTCTGACGATCACCAGAGGGGAGAGCCTAGGACCTTCTCAGGTCTGCCCTGTGCATGCACCCAGCCCATGTATGCAGTGACCCAGGGGCTCAGGAGTAGGTCAGAGCTTCCAGGCCCTTCTTCCCTAAAGCTCCTCATCACTCTTCTTTTCTTCATTACTCTGCTTGGTTTATATTTGCCCCAACTGTTATCCATTGCCCTAGGCAGCAGAGACTCACATATGCCTTTAAATGTTTTGGACATTTAATGCCCTCCAGTAGCCACCTGACTACTGGGAGAGGTGGTGGCAAGCAAGAAGTCACAGATGACTCCAAGGGTCTGGACTTGGTGTTTCCCTCTCCTGAGGTGGGGACACCTGTGGGAGGAGAAGGTGGCCAGTGGTTGGGGCAGGGGAGACAAGCACCTGGCGTGTATAGATGGGGTACGTGAGGCCCGAGGCCCCCTAGTGTGTGTGTGTCTGGCATCTGGGCTGAACAGGTCTTCAAAGCTGCAGATTGGCTGGGATCATCTTCAGGCTGAGGAAGAAGATGAGGGGAGCAGAGGGGACTAAGGAGGCTCAGATCAGACATGAGAGGGCTGAGCCACTCCTTTAGGGGAAAAGTGGGTCAGGTCCAGGCTCATGGGGCAGACCTTGAGTCCATTGTGCTACATGAAATAAGCCAGTCCCTAAAGGACGATACTGGAGGACCCCACTCATGAGGGATGGGGAATACTCTGATTCATACAGGTGGAAAGAGCTGGTGGGAGCTAGGACTGGGAGGGGGAATGAGGGCTTAGGGTCTCGTGGGTAGAGGTTCAGTTTGGGATGATGAAACAATTGTGGCAATGGATGGAGGTGGCAGGTGCGGAATAGTGAATGTACTTATTGCCACTGAATTGTACACTTAAACGTGCCTAACGGCATCTGTTGTATGTCTATTACACCACAGTATAAAAGAAGTGAGTCAGGAGGACCCTGGAGCAGGGATCCTGTATCTTAGTTCTCACTGTCACGCTCTGCCCCTTGTTGGGTGACTGAGCTCACAGTAGGCACTCAGTAAATGCTTGCTAAGACACAGTGCAGGCAGATGTTCCAGAGAGAGTGCACAAGTGCGGACCCACAGGCGGGCACCGAGGAATCCCAACAGGACGTGCATCCAGACTGAGTGAGTGAAGGTTGCTGGAGGGGAAGGGGGTAGGGGGATGGGGCCACTGGGTGATGGGCATTAAGGAGGGCACATGATGTAATGAGCACTGGGTGTTATATGTCACTGATGAATCACTGAACTCTACCTTTGACACTAGTAATACACCATATGTTAGCTAATTGAATTAAAATAAATTTTTAAAAAATTAAAATAAGGTCATTAGGGTGGGCCCTAATCCAGTAAGAGTGGTGTCCTTATAAGAAGAAGAGATTAGAGCACAGGAAGCCACAGAGAGAAGATAGCCATCTACAAGCCAAGGGGAGAGGCTTCTGGAGAAACCAACCTTGCGGACACTTTGACCTTGGACTTCCCGACTCCAAAACTGTGAGAAATGTTTAAGCCACCCAGGCTGTAGTACTTTGTCATGACGGCCCTTGCAAACTCGTACAAGGGTATATTAATAAGTCATTTAGGGCCGCCTGGGTGGCTCAGTTGGTTAAGCGTCCGATTCTTGGTTTCAGCTCAGGTCATGATCTCAGGGTTCTGGGATCAAGCCCTGCATTGGGCTCTCTGCTCAGCGGGGAGTCTGCTTCTCTCTCTCCCTCTGTGCTCGCTCTCTCTCTCTCTCTCTCAAATAAATATATAAAATCTTTAAAAAAAATAAGTAATTTATAAAAAGATGAAGCATGATTAAGTATCATTTTAATTATAAGAGTATGACCTGGCATTTTTTTTATCATTGTTTTTTAAGAAGAGTTTTAGGTTTATAGCAAAATTGAGAGGAAGGTACAGAGATTTCCCATATACTCCCCCCACCCCCCACCCTTGTACATGTAAAGCATCCCCTGTTAGTATCTCTCGTCAGTGTGACACATTTGTTACAATTGATAAACCTACACTGATACATCGCGGAAAGCCCACAGTTGACCTCAGGGTTCGCTCTAGCTGTTGTGTATTGTACTTTGAAAGAAATGTATAATGAATATTCATTGCAGAGTATTTTCACGGCCGAGAAATCCTCTGTGATCCATCCATTCACCCCGTTCCCACCCTAACCCCTGGTAACTGCTGGTCTTTTTAACCAGTGTGTCCATAGTCCTGCCTTTTCCAGAACATCATATAGTTGGAATCAGACAGTATGCAGCCCTCTCACGTTGGCTTCTTTCACTTACTAAGCCATATGCATTTAAAGTTCCTCCGTGTCTTTTCATGGCTTGCTCGCTCAGTACTCTTTAGTCCTCAGTAAAATTCCATTGTCTGGTTGGACAGAGTTTATTTATCTGCTCACCTACTGAAGGACATCTTGGTTGCTTCCAAGTTTGGGCAGTTATGAATATAGTTTCTATCAACATCCGTGTGCAAGTTTTTGTGTGAACATTAGCTTTCAGTGTCTCTGAGTAAATACCAAGGAGCACAACTGTGGGATGGTTATAGGAAGGGTGTGTTTAGTTTTGTCAGAAATTGCTCAACAGGGGTGCCTGGGTGGCACAGCGGTTAAGCGTCTGCCTTCGGCTCAGGGCATGATCCCGGCGTTACGGGATTGAGCCCCACATCAGGCTCCTCCGCTATGAGCCTGCTTCTTCCTCTCCCACTCCCCCTGCTCGTGTTCCCTCTCTCGCTGGCTGTCTCTCTCTCTGTCGAATAAATAAATAAAATCTTTAAAAAAAAAAAAAAAAAGAAATTGCTCAACAATCTCCCAGAGTGACCGACAATTCTGCATTCCCAGCAGCAATGAATGGAAGTTCTTAGACAGCCTTTGCTGTTGTCAGTGCTCTGAATAATTTATCTTTAACTCCAGTCCTGGGAATCTTAGGCAATTCAGAAGCCCACTTTCAGCAAACCCCTCTGCATTTTTCTCTCCTCTCCCTTCTTTGTTATACGTGCCTCTTTCTGTCCCCTTTAGCTGCTCCCTCCATAGGTGAACTGTGCTCTATTCTGGTACAGGAAAAGAAAAAAATATATATATTTTTAAATTATCAGATGTTTTAGTGCCTTGATACAGATTTCTATCTCCAGAGGGTTTGCTTAAGAATGCACGTCCATGTTAGGGAGAAGGCCATGTAAGCACACAGGGCTGCTGGTACCTGTCAGGCATTTGGAACAGTTAGTTGCATGGAGATCCCTGGGGGAAGGACAAGCTACACCGAAGCCTCCCGAAGTGTGCCCCTCTGCCACCCCTATCTTTCCCCCAGGTTATGCTGGCTTCGCTGCTGTATCTCTTCCATCATTAATTCAAATTCTTACGCCTCTCTTCTCTGATTCTTTCCAGATTTCACACTGTGGCCCTGATTTGTCCTTTCTTTTGTGAAGGTTGCTCTTCCCGGCGGCTCAAAAAGCTTCCATGGCTCATTACCATAGCAATAGGAGCGCCTGCCGAAATCAGCCCCAGAGGGTGGGGGCGGGGAGCGTGGGCGCCCCCCACACACCGGATCCGGGGCCACAGGCACTCCAGGCCTGCAGAAGGAACAACTCTGCGTTTCCCAGCTCAGAGACATTAAAAATAGGGAAATATTCCTGCCTGAGCAAATGACCGTGCCCCTCCAGACTGCCTCCCTGCCTCATGTGCGACAGCAGTGAGTTTTTCTCTAACCTAATGCAAAGAAAAATCTCCAGATGGTTCTTTCCAATCCCACTTGACATAAGAGTGATCCAATATTGAGGGGGCGGGGGGGGGGGTTCGCCTCTTGTTCCACAGTGCACCACCTGTCTCAGGGCCCAGGTCCACTTTCTATCTCACCAGGCTCACATCCTGGGCTAGGGAAAGAGGCAGAAGTGGGTTGTTTGGGACTGAGCACAAATGGGTGGCTGATGTCCTGGGCGTTGCATGGGGGCTTCTGGCTGCAGAGGACGGTGACCCTCACCTGTCTCCGGGAAGAAAACTGGGTTGAGACAGGTCTGTGGCCCAGGCAAGTACAGCACTCACTCAGATGGAGAGCCGCGAGACTGGAGGCCTAGAAAAGCACCCCCAGGAGCCTCCTGGGTGTCAGGAAGAGGCTAATGGCCTCTGAAGGTGAAATCTACCTCCATTTCTCACTAGTACAGGCTTTGGAAAATCAAAGACCAATGGAATCTTTTGTTTTGTTTTGTTTTTCAGGTTTTCCTGTGCTAGTCCCAGCCATAGGCCATGAACACAGAGTGCCTAGATCAAGAGTCATTGGACTTCTCGGAATAAAAATCTTAAATGCAGAAAATAAAGAAACCAATCATATTGAAATACAGTTGTCAATATATTAAAAAACAAATGTGTAATGTATGTGTAATATGTGTGCTTGCTTACTGTATTAATCAGATCAAGCACCTTGATTTCAAAATGTTGATGTGCATACATATCATTTAATGCAAATACGTGTTATGAAAATATCTGCGCATTCCATGGGTTACAAAGCCATGAGTACTGTGAATGTTTTTAAGATTTCTCAACTTTAATTTCTAAAAAATTGATGGTGAAACCCACATGATCAAAAACTCTTTGGGATCATCAATCATTTTAAAATATGTTTACTTAAAAATTTGCAGTCTGAAACCAAAAATTTGATGATCAAAGACCAGGGATGGCAGGGTAGGCAGGAGGCTGAAAAAAATTCTGGAAATACAGAAAATACATGTTAGATAAGAATCAAAAACATTTAAAAAGAGGATGTTGGACATGATGATACCTAAGTTTCCAACATTAGGATTCTCTGACATGGGAGATAAAACTCTCCTCAAGCCTCGAAGACATAAAAAGATGGAAAGATATTCCATGCTCATGGATCGGAAGAATTAACATAGTTAAAATGTCCATGCTACCCAGAGCAATCTACACTTTCAATGCTATCCCAATCAAAATACCGAGGACATTTTTCAAAGAACTGGAACAAATAGTCCTTAAATTTGTGTGGAAACAGAAAAGGCCCCGAATCTCCAAGGAACTGGTGAAAAGGAAAAACAAAACTGGGGGCATCATGTTGCCGGATTTCGAGCTGTACTACAAAGCTGTGATCACAAAGACAGCATGGTACTGGCACAAAAACAGACACATAGACCAATGGAACAGAATAGAGAACCCAGAAATGGACCCTCGGCTCTTTGGGCAACTAATCTTTGATAAAGCAGGAAAAAACATCCGGTGGAAAAAAGAGAGTCTCTTCAATAAATGGTGCTGGGAAAATTGGACAGCTACATGCAAAAGAATGAAACTTGACCACTCTCTCACACCATACACAAAGATAAACTCCAAATGGATGAAAGACCTCGATGTGAGACAGGAATCCATCAAAATCCTAGACGAGAACATAGGCAGCAACCTCTACAACATTGGCCAAAGCAACCTTTTTCATGACACATCCCCAAAGGCAAGAGAAACCAAAGATAAAATGAACTTATGGGACTTCATCAAGATAAAAAGCTTCTGCACAGCCAAGGAAACAGTCAAAAAAACTAAGAGGCAGCCCACGGAATGGGAGAATATATTTGCAAATGACACTACAGATAAAGGACTGGTATCCAAGATCTACAAAGAACTTTTCAAACTCAATACACGAGAAACAAATAAAATAGGCAGAAAATATGAACAGACACTTTTCCAATGAAGACATACAAATGGCTAACAGACACATGAAAAAATGTTCAAAATCACTAGCCATCAGGGAAATTCAAATCAAAACCACACTGAGATACCACCTTATGCCAGTTAGAATGGCAAAAATTGACAAGGCAAGAGACAACAATTGCTGGAGAGGATGTGGAGAAAAGGGATCCCTCCTACATTGTTGGTGGGAATGCAAGTTGGTACAGCCACTCTGGAAAACAGTGTGGAGGTCCCTTAAAAAGTTAAAAATTGAGCTACCCTATGACCCAGCCATGGCACTATTGGGTGTTTACCCCAAAGATACAGACGTAGTGAAGAGAAGGGCCATATGCACCCCAATGTTCATAGCAGCATTGTCCACAATAGCTAAATCGTGGAAGGAGCCGAGATGCCCTTCAACAGATGACTGGATTAAGAAGTTGTGGTCCATCGAGCCTTACATCGAAAACCGGGGATGTACTGTATGGTGACTAACATAATATAATAAAAAATCATTAATAAAAAAAAAAAACACAACGAGATAGCACCTTACGCCAGTTAGAATGGCAAAAATAGACAAGGCAAGAAACAACAATTGTTGGAGAGGATGTGGAGAAAGGGGATCCCTCCTACATTGTTGGTGGGAATGCAAGTTGGTACAGCCACTCTGGAAAACAGTGTGGAGGGCCCTTACAAAGTTAAAAATCGAGCTACCCTATGATCCAGCCATTGCACTACTGGGTATTTACCCCAAAGA
>NW_024426008.1:4096193-4118432 GCF_017311325.1 Ursus maritimus
TGGGTTGAGACAGGTCTGTGGCCCAGGCAAGTACAGCACTCACTCAGATGGAGAGCCGCGGGGCGGAGGCCTAGAAGCACCCCCAGGAGCCTCCGGTGTCAGGAAGAGGCTAATGGCCTCTGAAGGTGAAATCTACCTCCATTTCTCACTAGTACAGGCTTTGAAAATCAAAGACCAATGGAATCTTTTGTTTTGTTTTGTTTTTCAGGTTTTCCTGTGCTAGTCCCAGCCTAGGCCATGAACACAGAGTGCCTAGATCAAGAGTCATTGGACTTCTCGGAATAAAATCTTAAATGCAGAAAATAAAGAAACCAATCATATTGAAATACAGTTGTCAATATATTAAAAAACAATGTGTAATGTATGTGTAATATGTGTGCTTGCTTACTGTATTAATCAGATCAAGCACCTTGATTTCAAAATGTTGATGTGCATACATATCATTTAATGCAAATACGTGTTATGAAAATATCTGCGCATTCCAATGGGTTCAAAGCCATGAGTACTGTGAATGTTTTTAAGATTTCTCAACTTTAATTTCTAAAAATTGATGGTGAAACCCACATGATCAAAAACTCTTTGGGATCATCAATCATTTTAAAATATGTTTACTTAAAAATTTGCAGTCTGAAACCAAAATTTGATGATCAAAGACCAGGGATGGCAGGGTAGGCAGGAGGCTGAAAAAATTCTGGAAATACAGAAAATACATGTTAGATAAGAATCAAAAACATTTAAAAAGAGGATGTTGGACATGATGATACCTAAGTTTCCAACATTAGGATTCTCTGACATGGGAGATAAAACTCTCCTCAAGCCTCGAAGACATAAAAGATGGAAAGATATTCCATGCTCATGGATCGGAAGAATTAACATAGTTAAAATGTCCATGCTACCCAGAGCAATCTACACTTTCAATGCTATCCCATCAAAATACCGGGACATTTTTCAAAGAACTGGAACAAATAGTCCTTAAATTTGTGTGGAAACAGAAAAGGCCCAAGTCTCCAAGGAACTGGTGAAAAGGAAAAACAAAACTGGGGGCATCATGTTGCCGGATTTCGAACTGACTACAAAGCTGTGATCACAAAGACAGCATGGTACTGGCACAAAACAGACACATAGACCAATGGAACAGAATAGAGAACCCAGAAATGGACCCTCGGCTCTTTGGGCAACTAATCTTTGATAAAGCAGGAAAACATCCGGTGGAAAAAAAGAGTCTCTTAATAAATGGTGCTGGGAAAATTGGACAGCTACATGCAAAAGAATGAGCTTGACCACTCTCTCACACCATACACAAAGATAAACTCCAAATGGATGAAAGACCTCGATGTGAGACAGGAATCCATCAAAATCCTAGACGAGAACATAGGCAGCAACCTCTACAACATTGGCCAAAGCAACCTTTTTCATGACACATCCCCAAAGGCAAGAGAAACCAAAGATAAAATGAACTTATGGGACTTCATCAAGATAAAAAGCTTCTGCACAGCCAAGGAAACAGTCAAAAACTAAGAGGCAGCCCACGGAATGGGAGAATATATTTGCAAATGACACTACAGATAAAGGACTGGTATCCAAGATCTACAAAGAACTTTTCAAACTCAATACACGAGAAACAAATAAAATAGGCAGAAAATATGAACAGACACTTTTCCAATGAAGACATACAAATGGCTAACAGACACATGAAAAAATGTTCAAAATCACTAGCCATCAGGGAAATTCAAATCAAAACCACACTGAGATACCACCTTATGCCAGTTAGAATGGCAAAAATTGACAAGGCAAGAGACAACAATTGCTGGAGAGGATGTGGAGAAAAGGGATCCCTCCTACATTGTTGGTGGGAATGCAAGTTGGTACAGCCACTCTGGAAAACAGTGTGGAGTGCCTAAAAGTTAAAAATTGAGCTACCCTATGACCCAGCCATGGCACTATTGGGTGTTTACCCCAAGATACAGACGTAGTGAAGAGAAGGGCCATATGCACCCCAATGTTCATAGCAGCATTGTCCACAATAGCTAAATCGTGGAAGGAGCCGAGATGCCCTTCAACAGATGACTGGATTAAGAAGTTGTGGTCCATCGAGCCTTACATCGAAAACCGGGGATGTACTGTATGGTGACTAACATAATATAATAAAAAATCATTATTAATAAAAAAAAAAAAGAAGTTGTGGTCCATATATACAATGGAATATTACTCAGCTATCAGAAAGAACGAATTCTCAACATTTGCTGCAACATGGACGGCACTGGAGGAGATAATGCTAAGTGAAATAAGTCAAGCAGAGAAAGACAATTATCATATGACTTCTCTCATCTATGGAACATAAGAACTAGGATGATTGGTAGGGGAAGAAAGGGATAAAGAAAGGGGGGGTAATCAGAAGGGGGAATGAAACATGAGAGACTATGGACTCTGAGAAACAAACTGAGGGCCTCAGAGGGGAGGGGGGGTGGGGGAATGGGATAGGCCGGTGATGGGTAGTAAGGAGGGCACGTATTGCATGGTGCACTGGGTGTTATATGCAACTAATGAATCATGGAGCTTTACATCGGAAACCGGGGATGTACTGTATGGTGACTAACATAATATAATAAAAAATCATAAAAAAAAAAAAAAAACACCTCAAGCCTCAAGTCAATGCTTCCTCTTCCCCTATTGAGTCAGGGCTGGACCACTGACACCCAGCTTGAGCAAAATGCTAGGGCTTCACTAGTCATTGATGTAGGTAATCTGCATTCCCAGGAATGGCAAAGACGGCTAGACGTCACTAAAGATCTCTCTTCTTCCTGTCTTTTTTAGGAACGGGACCCACGGTTTTCAGCTGGGCACCCAGAGTATGAGCCTGTTTCCCAGCTACCTGCCAGTTGGGTGTGGACGTGTGCCTGAGTTCTGGCAAAGGAACGTAATCATAAATGTCATATGCAACTTCTAAGAGATGTCCTTAAAGCGAGGGAGCAAGCTCTTCTTCTCCTGTCATCTGGGTGGAATGTGGAAGTGAAAGCTTCAGCANNNATCTGGGAGCAGTGGAGCTCGAATCTCTGCTGAGACCTGCCACTTCAGCCCAAGACTGTCCACTCGAAGACTTCTGCTGTGAGAGATCAGAACTTCGTGAGTTTAAGCCACTATCATGTAGGTTTCTTGTCCCTGGCAGCTGGCCCTCATCCTAAAGTGATGTGCAAAGCAAAGCTCCCTTTCTGGGTTTGAGGTTTGTGTCCCATAGAGTGGAACCCTACAGAGAAAAAGATCTTTCCAGGCCCTTCCGCCTGGTGAATATCCTTGTACTTCCCCCTGGATCATCAGATTTCTTTGTTGAGACCAGTGTTTGTCAATTGCAGAGGGGGCTGGGGGGCCACTATTGGCATTGGGGGCGGGAGCATTTTTTGTTTTACAGAATGCTTAAATAAAGGTCAACAGTAGACCACTCCCCCACCCCCATGAGTCATTGTTAAAAAATAAAAGTCTCTTATAGACAACAATATTGTATTATATTTCTCAAACTTGCCAAGAGAGTAGAATGAATTATTTCAACCACTAAAAAGAAATGATAATCATGTAACCTGGTAGAGTGCTGATTATGGTTACAATGGCAATCATATTACAATATATAAATGAATCGAATTAACATGCTGTGCACCCTTAACTTATACAATGTTAACTTATACTGAAATATGTTTCAGTTTAAAAGAAGTCTCCTGGCATTTCCAAATGCTCGCTGGGGGTCACCATACCCTCAGCTGAGAATTGCTGCTCCAGACTCAGGAGGCTGACCCTCTGCCTCCTCCTTTTAGTTCTTTCTCCAGGCACCCGGCTGGCAGAGTTGGTAAAGCACGCAACTCCTGATCTCAGGTTTGTGAGTTCAAGCCCCACGTGGGGTGTAGTGATTATTTAAAAATAAGAAAATCTTGTGGGGCACCTGGGTGGCTCAGTTGGTTGAGTGTCCGACTCATGATTTTGGCTCAGGTCATGATCTCAGGGTCGTGAGATCGAGCCCTGAGTCAGGCTCCATGCTGGGTGTGGAATCAGCTTAAAATTCTCTCTCTCCTTCTCCCCCTCCCCCCACTCGTACATGAGAGCGTGCACATTCTCTCTCTCTCTCAAATAAATAAATCTTTAAAAATAAAAAAATAAAATCTTAAAAAAAAAGTCTATTCTCATGACTAACACCGGGCATGACCCACCCAGTACCCACAAGGGTGTGACCTCAGTGTGTCACTCTAGGCGGACATGGTGGTTCTTCACTCGGGTCGTTGGACGATCTTCCTGGGTGTAGGGAACTTGCCAGACTTGGCAAGAGAATAAGTCAGTGGGAACATAAACTAGGAGAGGGAGCCGGCTGTGTGTGCTGTACCCCACAGCGCTTAAGTACATCCTTGTATGAAAAAGAACGCACGACGAAACAAAGGACAGAAGCTACCGAAATAAAATTGACATTGCAAACTGTTTTCAAGAAAGAGCCTCTTTTTTCCAACGTCACTGGAAAATCAGCTCTAGTGGAAAAGTCGTGAGCCAGGGAACTTCAGTTTCTAAGCGTTTAAGTATTCTTCATATCGCTGCCAAGTTAAACTGCAAACCTGTCATTCTGCAGTCCTAAGTGTCAAGGTCAACGCACTAACCCACTTTAGAAGCCTTTTCTGAGGAAGCACATTTTGAGAACAGAAGAGATGCAAACGTCAGTAAAGCAGACGAACACCTTTTCTAGAACAACTTCATTTTAGCCCAAAACAGAGCCACACCACCCCCACTCACCCCGGGCCGGGGTATGATGATGTATGTACAGAACCTCATGTCATCAGTTGGTGTCCAGATTCAGGAGACCCCTAGCTTGGCCCTTTTTCTCCATCTGCTCGTGGAAGCGGACAGGCATCCCACGGCCCTCTCGCCTGCCCCTCCGGCTGGTCCCTTCATAATCCTTTGCTGCTGGACCCTTTCTTGACGCGCACGTCACACCAACCAGAGACAGCTGTGAATGAAGCCCAGTAAATGCGTCAGTTTTAAAGGCAGTTGTAAGTCTCACGACACAGAAAGGCACCTTTTTTTACTGCTTTGCTCCCTGGTAGGAGGCCTTTAAAATCTCACAGTATTTCTTTCTCAGCCTCAGAACCCATTAAGGTTCACAACACTGTGAGGGGATGACCGCACTGTTTTAAAGCCCCAGTTAGTTATTTGAGTGTCTGAAATTAGAAGCAGCTACTTTAGAAGGATTATTCTTACCATCTTTTGTGCTATAACAACCTGGCTTTTCAAAGGTTTCAGGTGATCCATAAAAAAACTTCTTCCAACATAGGATGGCCTTAGCAAAGGACAAAAACCAAAAGCCCAGGATGCCCAGTTGAATTTGAATTTCAGATAAATAACAATTTTCTTTTTTTAAGTATCTGACCCGTGCAATATTGGGAACATACTTATACTAAAAACATTTGTTGTTTGCCTGACGTTCACATGTAACTGACGACCGTATACTGATAACAAAAGGACTGTGAGTCAGAATCCTTCGGGCTGCTTATGACAGAAATCCAGTGCCAACTGGCTTGAGTAAAATGGGAAATTAATTGGCTAATATCACTGAAAATCCAGGATAAAACCGGTTTCAGATACAGCTGGATCCGGAAGATCAAACGACATCATCAACACTAGGTGTTTGTCTGTCTTTCTCAGGCTCTCAGGCTGTCTCCACATTGTGACCCCAAGCAGCTCCAGGTTACATTCTCCTTCGTGGAAAAAAGAGCTTCTGTTCCCCAGTGGCTGCAAAGAACGTGCCATATGGAGTCTCGTTGTGAGCCCTGGGTCCCGTGCCTACCTGTGACCCAATCACTATGGATTCCAGGATTGTATTAGTCTCCCGCGGCTGCCACAAGGAATAACCAGAACTGGGTGGCTTAGGGCCGCAGAGTTTTTATCCTCTCATGTGGCGGAGCTAGGGCTGGGCTCTCTGCAAAGGCTCTGGGAGATGATCTATTTCTTTCTTTCTTTTTTTTTAAAGATTTTTATTTATTTATTCGAGAGAGATAGAGACAGCCAGCGAGAGAGGGAACACAAGCAGGGGGAGTGGGAGAGGAAGAAGCAGGCTCATAGCAGAGGAGCCTGATGTGGGGCTCGATCCCATAACACCGGGATCACGCCCTGAGCCGAAGGCAGACGCTTAACTGCTGTGCCACCCAGGCGCCCCAAGATGATCTATTTTTTGCCCCTTCCAACTTTTGGTGACTGCTGGCCTTTCTCCAGGCCTTCCTTGGCTTGTGGCCCCATCACTCCGGGCTCTGCTTCTGTGATCACATGGCTTCTTCCCCCCCCTGTCTAAAACCCTCCCTGCCTTTCTCTTACAAGGACACTTATGATGTGTTTCCCACCCACCTGCATCATCCAGGATAGGCGCCTCAAGATCTTTAGTTTAATCACATCTTTTGCCCTATAAGGGTAATGTTCACAGGTTCCGGGATTAGGACATGGGAATACCGTTTTGGGGGTCACCATTCAGCTCGCAACAGACATTGAGGATTGAAAAGTCGATGAGGGATGATGACTTGAAAACGTGGCGATGCCGGTAACTGAAAACATGGTGAGGCATTCTGGAAAGCAAACATAGTAAGATGTCTGCGACGAGGACTGTCTGTGTCTATTGTATTCCCTTCCAGTGATTACAGGTATTTAGTATTTGGAGAGCATTGCCACTGTGTTGGGCTCTGTACCAGCCACAGGAGCTCCAGTCTGAACTGTTCATGCTTGCAAGTGTCGGGGAGGAGACTGAGCTTCCCCTTCCCTTCGGAACTTCGCACTCCTCACTTTGTAGGGCAGAATGTGGTGGGTGCTAGGGTTGGCTTTGATGACTGGGGCTTTTGAGCTGAATTGCGAGAAAGGGGAGCTTTTAGGCAGAATAGCAGAGCAAAGCCGGGCTCTGGGAGCATAGAGTAGTGGCCTGACATCGTTTGGGGAAACCTGGACAGAAAGACTAGAATGGCAAACTAAGATTCCACATTGGCAAGGAAAAAACCACTAAAAGTTTTGGGAGAGAGGGGTGATGTGACCTGACTGGTATTTGGGGAAGATTAGGGTGCTGTATGGAATTTTGTTTAGTCTGAGATTGACTCACGAACCCTTGGCAACAGGGCTGCACTTCTATCTTACCCTCCCATCGGCAATGGTTTCCCGATCCCAGATAGTCCCCTTGTTGTCTCATGTTTTTCTCCTTCTACGTCTGTCATTATGCTGGAGTATTTCTCCCTCATGTTTCTGTCTTTATAAAAATATCCACGCTTCTGTTTCCAGCAGCACACACGGCTTCCTTAGCATCGAGTTTCTGCAGTGCAGGGCAGCCAGTGGCAACCAACAGCAGAAGGTGATTTCTGGAAAGTTCTAGAGGACAGATTTCCACCAAGTTCTACTTGCACCACAGCAATTTCTCTTATTCAGGGAACCATAGCCATGCTTTCTCCAGTGAGATCTTGGTCTCCTTCCTCTCAGGTAGGCGGGGAGATGGGGAGCTCTTACTTGGAAGATCTATCTCAGCTCTAAGGGGTACTGGCTGCCCCATATACCTGCCATTCCTACATTTTTTAGAGTTCTCTTTGCATCTTAGCAGCCAAACCCTCGCTAGTCCAATACCCTGCTATAACTAAGGATTTTTTATATCAAACTTTGCCTGTTCAAATTACTGTGTTTTCTCTCTCCTGATTGGACCCGCACTGATACACCATCCTTCTAGATCTGGGCTGGCCAATATGGTAACCCCCTGTGGCTATTGAACACCTGAGGTGTGGCTGGTGCCAAGGAAGAACTGAATTTTATTTTTTAAGATTTTATCTATTTTAGAGAGGAAGAGAAAGAGCACGTGCATGAATGGGGGAAGGGGCAGAGGGAGAGAATCTCAAGCAGACTCCATGCTGACCATGAGCTCCACGTACAGCTCGATCTCACGACCCCGAGATTATGACCTGAACAGAAACCAAGAGTCGGCCGCTTAACCGACTGAGTCACCAGGTGCCCCAAGAACTGGATTTTTAATATAATTTAAATTTAAAAAAATTGGAGCAGTGTAAATTTTTCCATTAAATACTTAATTACCTGTAAATGTCTCATTAACATTTTATGAATTATGTGTTTAAATGATAATACATTGGATATAGTGGGTTAGATAAAATACTTTACAATTAGTTTCACTTGTTTTCTTCTTACTTTTTTAATGCAGCTACTAGAAAATTTAAAAAATATATGTTATGGGGTGCCTTACTGGTTCAGTCAGAAGGGCATGCAACTTTTGATCTTGGGGTCATGAGTTCGAACCCCACACTGGGTGTAGAGATTACTTAAATAAAAAATAATAATAAAATTATATATGTGGCTTAATTCTGTTTCTATAGGATAGCCCCTGTTCTACATCCACTTGCTATATAGTCTCTCCTGATTTTCCTATATAGATATGATCTCTGCCTCCCCCTTGCCCTTCGAATTTCTTTGGATATTTGTGGGGGGCATTTGCTAGTTTTTTGCTTGCCAGCATTCTATCTCCTCTTTTTATAGGCATCTCAATCTCCTTTCTTGGGGAAAATGTCCCATGGTGTGTAGTCTTGATGAGAATTAGTGGCCCCATCCCGCTGCAGAAATCAGATGAGTTGGGGCGCCTGGGTGGCTCAGTCGTTAAGCGTCTGCCTTCGGCTCAGGGCGTGATCCTGGCGTTGTGGGATCGAGCCCCACATCAGGCTCCTCCGCTGGGAGCCTGCTTCTTCCTCTCCCACTCCCCCTGCTTGTGCTCCCTCTCCCGCTGGCTGTCTCTCTCTGTCAAATAAATAAATAAAAATCTTAAATAAAAAAAAGAAAGAAATCAGATGCATTGTCCCTGTTAGCCTGGGGGGATGGGCTCAGAATCAAATTCCTCCAACTAGAAGCCCCCTCCAGACTCTCTGTATCTTGAGCGAGTGTTACAAAGACATAGGGGTCCTATTTCTTTTCTTTTTCTTTTTTTTTTTTTTTTTTACTTTTTAAAGATTTTATTTATCCATTCGAGAAAGAGAGAGAGAGAGAGTGAGAGAGAGCATGAGAGGGGAGAGGGTCAGGGGGAGAAGCAGACTCCCCGCTGAGCCGGGGTGGGGGTGGTGCGCTCTTTCTGCTGTGTCACTTTTGCAGCGATTTCTGCTGCCTAACCTTCTGCAGCATCAGATTTTCCAAATTGATTGGAAATCAATCAGTATGATGTCAGTGGTTCTCACCATTGATTCTGTGAGACACGGACATTTATCCAACTAATTCCCCTTTTCCCTAAGATTGATAGAGCCTGTTCCTGTTGTTTGCAGCCAAGAACTGTCATTGATACTACACTGATGTTGTTCTGTGTTTTACATTTAGTTCTAGCAAATTCTAGCCTATGGGCAAAGTCTAAGAATTAATGGGTAAACTGAAAAGTCAGCTTTGGGAAGCATAGGAACCAGCCCTACAGAGCTATGTGCCGAGAAAGATGGGTGCTGTCACTGAGATGAGGGCATATCAATATTTTTCAGTCCTCGGGTCCTCACTTTGTTCATTCCAGGAACAGAGTATAATAGACCAGCTGAGTTTAGGGATCTGTGTAGGCAGAATAAGACCCCCTCCCCTCAGATGTCTTCATCCCTGGAGTCTTAATGTGACCTTTCATCGCAAAAGGGACTTTACACCCCCTTGAGGTAGAAAGATTCTCTTGCATTATTTGGGTGAGACCAGTGTAATCACGAGGATCCTAAGAAGTGAGTTTTCCCCACTGGAGCTGAGAGATGTGACTATGGAAGCAGGATTAGATGTTACTAATTATGAGATTGCTGGTTTTGAAGATGGAGGCAGGGGGTCACAAGCCCAGGAATGCTGGGAGACTTTCGGAGCTGGAAAAGGCAAGAAAAGAATCTTCTCTAGAGCCTCCAGAAAGGAATGCAGCCTTGCTGACGCCTTGGTAAGAGTTTTGACCTACGGAGCCGTAAGGTGTTAAGTTCATGTTGGCTTAAGCTGAATGATTTGTTAGGGTAGCAAATAGGAAACTTATATGAGGTCTATCCCTTGAGCTGGAGAGGACATTGCTTTGATTGACAATCTACCAAGGCTGTATCCCTTGGAGATGGGGGGAGAGTCCTGTATGAAAGCAGGGTGCTACCAGCAAGTGAGGGAGAGGATGCTACCCTTGACCTTAGCCGAAAGACCGAGAAGCGATGGGAAAGGCTGTTGAATAGACAACCAAGGACCACAGCCCCTTGCACATCGGTTAGTCAAAATCTGCCCAGTTGAATTTTTAGGGCCTGTGATTGATTAAATATTTTGAGTGAGAAGCCTTGAAGAAATCTAAGAGAACTTTAAAAAGAATGCGAATCTAGCATGCGTACACACACACACACACACACACACACACACACATACACACACAGCTGCATCTTTACAACGTCACATTTTGGGGTAACAACGTAGCTCAGGGGCGCCTGGGTGGCACAGCGGTTAAACGTCTGCCTTCGGCTCAGGGCGTGATCCCAGCGTTGTGGGATCGAGCCCCACATCAGGCTCCTCTGCTATGAGCCTGCTTCTTCCTCTCCCACTCCCCCTGCTTGTGTTCCCTCTCTCGCTGGCTGTCTCTATCTCTGTCGAATAAATAAATAAAAAATCTTAAAAAAAAAAAAAACGTAGCTCAGTCAGTTGAGCGACTGACTATTGGTGTCGGCTCAGGTCATGATCTCAGGGGCCTGGAATCGAGCCCCCCATGGGACTCCATGCTCAGCAGGGAGTCTGCTTGAGATTCTTTCTCTCCCTCTCCTTCTGCTCCTCCCTCAGCTCATGCACTCTTTCTCTCTCTAAAACAAATAAATAAACAAATAAATAAATATTTTTTAAAAATGCCAAATTTCATCATAAGGAATTTCGTGAAACTTGAAAAGGACTGCTTCCTCCTCGGCAAAGATGTATTGATTCAAACAGCTGCCCTAACACGTAGACGTGTGGACCTGTTTCAAAAAGTGTTGAAGAATCATGAGCTGGGCAATTGCACTACTCGGTATTTACCCCAAAGATAGAAATGTAGTGATCCGAAGGGACACCTGCACCCCAGTGTTCATAGCAGCAATGTCCACAGTAGCCAAACTGTGGAAAGAGCCGAGATGTTCATTGACAGAGGAATGGATAAAGAAGATGTGGTTCATATGTATGATGGAATATTACTCAGCCATCAGAAAGGATGAACACTGCCATTTGCATCGATGTGGATGGAACTAGGAGGGTGTTATGCTGAGTGAAAGAAATCAATCAGAGAAAGACAATTATCATATGGTTTCACTCATATGTGGAATATAAGAAACAGCAGAGAGAATCCTATGGGAAGAGAGGGAAAACTGAGTGGGAAGTCATCAGAGAGGGAGACAAGTCATGAGAGACTCTTAACTGTAGGAAACAAATTGAGGGGTGCCAGAGGGGTGGTGGGTGGGGGATGGGGTAACTGGGTGAGGGGCATTAAGGAGGGCACGTGATGTAATGAGCACTGGGTGTTACAGGCAACTGATGAATTACTGAACACTACATCTGAAACTAAGTATGTACTTTATGTTGGCTAATTTAATTTAAATTAAAATAAAAGGAATCATGGGCTGGGGGCACCTGGGTGGCTCAGTCAGTTAAGTGTCTGACTCTTGTTATTCACTCAGGTCTGGATCTCAGGGTCATGAGTTCAAGTCCCACCATGGGCTCTACACTGGGTGTGGAGGCTACTTAAAAAAAAAAAAAAGAATCATGGATTTAACTATGGCAAACAGTATGGAGGATCCTCAGAAATTAAAAATAAATATACCATATGATCCAGCCATTCCACTTCTGGGTATTTATTCAAAGGAAACAAAAACATTAACTCGAAAATATATATATACCCCCATATTTATAGCAGCATTATTTATAATAGCCAAGATATGGAAACAACCTAAGTTCACCAATGGACGAATGGATAAAGATGTGGTATGTGTGCATATATATGCATATACAGACATATAGTGGAATATTATTCAGCCATAAAAAGACAGAAAATCCTACCATTTATGACAACATGGATGGGCCTTGAGGGCATTACGCTAAGTGAAATAAGTCAGACAAAGACAAATACTGTATGATTTCACTTATATATGGAATTAAAAAAAAAATCCATAGACAAAGAAGATCAGACTCGTGGTCACCAGAGGTGGTGGGGCGAGGAGTGGGGAATTGGAGAAAGGTCAAAAGGTACAAACTTGCGGTCGTAAGATAAGTAGGTACCAAGGGATGTAACGTACAACATGGTGACTAGCGCTAACATGGCGGTATGATATACAGGAGGGTGGTTAGCAGAATAAATGACAAGAGTTCTCATCACAAGGAGAAATTTTTTCTTTTTTCTTCTTTTTTAACAATCGTATCGATAGGAGAAGATGGATGTTAGCTGAACCTACAGCGGCCATCGTCTTACAATATATATAAATCAAACTATCGTGCTGGGCACCTTAAAGTTATACAGGGAGATTTGTCAATTATTTCTCAATCAAACTGGAAAAAAATCACTGGCTTAGCCACTAATTA
Source organism: Ursus maritimus (assembly GCF_017311325.1). NCBI lineage: Eukaryota > Metazoa > Chordata > Mammalia > Carnivora > Ursidae > Ursus > Ursus maritimus. Next base: position 4,108,743 of record NW_024426008.1, read on the forward strand.
GGTGTGGATAAACGAGGAACACAATGCAACCTTACTTAAAGGCAAATGAGGTGGAAGTTATGGCCCACCAGCCTAAGAAGGCAAAACATGACTAGGGGAGCCAGAAGGAGCAATTTATTGTACCTGTCCAAAAATCCTGGTGGTGGTCACTTCAAGTCAGTGGAAGATTAGAAAGAAGGGATACAAGTCATTGGAAAAGCCAGGGCTGATGTCCAACACACCCCTGGCTTTTGCCGTCTTGGTCCAGTAAGGACAACAGTCTAACAGCAGGTCACAAAACTATCATTTTGGGCTATAGAATATTACTCTAAATTCAGTTAAGTGGTTTTGGCTTATAAAGCATCCTTTTCCTGAATTTCCTGCTCAGGTGGCAGTTGGTGCTCGGGTGGCAGTCAGTGACAAAGACGTTGAGTCTTCGTTCCGGTTGAAAACCATTTTGGCTGTGAGCATTTCCTTAGGAGTTTGTGTATTCACTTGTGCTTTTGCTATTGTTGTTGTTTTGTGTGTGTGTGTGTGTGTGTGTGTGTGTGTGACCTTGGGATTTGGGAAGCGTGAGAGGAAGAGGTTCGTTTCCCAGAAACTAGAGCTAGGTAGGCTCGAAAAGAGATAAATCTAGAATGAATAAGAATAATGAATAGGAATATTAGTGCTGACCATATGTTAGAATTATCTGGCAAGCTTTATAACACACAAAAATACCCATGTTTGGGCTCAGAACTCTGGAGGTCGGGCCCTGGCATTCAAATACTCCAAAAGCTCCCAGGTATTTTTTAACGTCTGGTCAGTGCTGTTAGGGTTAAGAACCATTGTTTCAGAATTTTCTAGTATTGATATCCTGTAGATTATTAGTTTTTGTGGCATCCTCTCCGGGAGGTGTGGCCTAACGGTGTTCCTCAAACAATGTGCGCTCAGGGCGCTGTTTAAAATTCAGACTCCCAGGCTTCATCCTTAGAGAGTACTAGAAGATCACGCTAGCCCAGCGTCCGAGAATCTTCATTTTATCCACAAGTAGTCCGGAGGGTCACAGCCCGAAAAATTAAAGCTTGAGAGAGAACAGTCGTGGGGAGATTAGGAACCGGGAAGGATTGGTGGAAGAAAAGACTTTTTGTGAGGGCAGACCCCCTAAATTCCTGTTATTCGTTGGCCCCTTTTACTCTGGGCAGTTTGGGCCGGGACCACTGAAGGAGACGTGAGTGTGGCAAGGTGGGTGGCGCTGGAGATAGTTGGCCCTACATTCCGGAAAATTCCCCCGGGGTGGGGGCGGGGAGGAGGTGAGGGGTCTTCTCTCCTCCAGGTCCCTTTCTTTGCTCCGCGCCGCCGCTTCCCACCCCTGCACCTCCTCAGGAAGCGTCGGGCCCGCCCCACTGCTCCCTCGGAGCCGCATCCCGCAGGGCCACCCGGGGGGTGGGGGCGGCGCCCGGGCTGGGGCGGAGGGGCGGCCGCGGGCCGGGGCGCGCGCACCGTGGGGCCGGCGTCCGGGCGCGGCCCCGGCCTCGCCTCCCCGCGCTCGCGGCGCCGCCTCCTCCCCACGCCGCCGGCGCGGTCCGGGGGCGGGGACTCGCCGCTGCGGAGGCCAGAGACGCGGCGGCGCTGGGCGCGGGGCGGGGCGCACGGCGCGGAACGAGCGAGAGCGCGAGACCCGCGGCGGGAGAGCGGCGGGCGGTCCGGGAGCCGGGGCCGCAGCGCTTGAGCGGCAGCCGGAGCCGCGGCAGAAGGTGAGTGCGCGGCGCGCGTGCCCCGGCTCCCGGGCCGCCCTGGCCGCCTTCCTCTCCCCGTCCTTCCCCGGCCCGGGGCGCCGCGCCCGGAGACACCCTTCCCCCCCCCACTCCCCACTCCCCGGCTCGCGCCCGGGCCGCAGCCTGTCACCGGAGCCCGCGAGGGGCCCGAGCCGTCGCCCCGGGGCCGCCGCCACCGCGAGGGGCTGTGCGAGGGCTCTTTGCCCCGGCGGAGGCCGGTCTGGGGCGTGCGGGGCCTTTCTTTTTTGTTCTCCGCTTTGTCACGCGCGTCGGCGTCCGAAGTCGCAATCGTGCAGCCCCGAAGTCGCACTAGTGCGGGTCCCGCGGGCGTGACTGGCGCCAGGGGAGGGCGGGTGGCCGCCGCGCGCCGCTCACCTCCGCGTCCTGGCGCTCGGGCGCCGCGGGTGCCCACGTTGGCAGCGGTCGCGTCCTCGCAGGTGACAGGGAGCTGCGCGCCGGGTCCCTGAGTCGCGAACCGCCGCGGTGCGGCCGGAGCCCGTCTCGGGGATGCTGCAGGTTCCCTCCTGCATGTGTGTTTCCCACCTATGACTGTGTGCAGCATCCGGAGAACTTTTGCTCTGTGTAAAAATAGTCTCCTGGGTTTATATACAGTTTCTGTTTCACACCCTGTTTGATGTTTGTAATGTTTTTTTTATTTATTTAGGTAAAATAAGAAAATACCTACTTCGATGAATGTTCTTTTTAGTGGAATTTAAGGACCATATTGTATTGGGAATGCCATGATGTTGCTGGTCATTTTCAGATATCCCTTTTCCAAATTTGCATAACCAAACTTGTGTGGCTTTCATGGGTCCCAGGGATTTCCTTTGTCTGGTTTGGGTCTCCAAGGTCTCCAAGGCCCTACAGCTCGAAATTCCACAAATGGTGAGGGACATTCCTAGGGGTGGATTGTTAAGATGTCCCACGATCTGATGAAATATTTAACACCTTTCTAGTGACTCCGTTTGTTTTATAGCCATCAGATTGATTCAAATTTAGGCAGTTTTAGTATTTCTGAAATTTTGGGAGCATGAGACCAGGGGAGCAGTGGAGTCTCTTGGCGGTCTGGTCCCTGTGGGTCTCCTAGGGCATTCTGGCTCCTCCTGCTTATGTTATAGATTAAGGTAAGCTCATGCACAGGAAGAATAATTTTATTTTATTTGTAAAGAGAAAACAGTAATTTGGTGAGACTTGCTGTCCCTAGGCCAGAACTCAATGTTTAAGGTATAATGGTCAAAAAGACTTTGAATTCTGAGGATGTTTAAAGAAAACAATCAGCTCTTCCAGATGTATTTTGTTCTCCTACGGAGAGGTTTTCACTTTTTTCCCCCATCCGTTTTGTTAAAAAATGAAGGACCAAGAATGAGAGGAAGGAGTGGTTGGGGGTGCTGGGGGGTATCAGATATGGACGGCGTTGCTGTTGGGAGCTAAGGATGCCATCTCCTTTCTAATTGCTGGCCATGGGCCTAGTTATTGATGGGGGATGAAAAGATTTTGTATTTATATTATTTTTTGAGGGGTGGGGCAGAAACAGAAGTGACAGTGGTTGACTGTATCAGGCCTGGGGGGGTTTGTGGCCACCTTCCCCCAGCAGGGAGGAAACTGCTGACCTTATTGAAAATCCTATGAACGTGCAGACAGGCTTTCTGCATCTGAAGCACAAAGGGTGGAAGGGCAGAGCCTGGGGAAACCGCCTCTCCAGGGAGGTGGTGGAAGGTTGGGGTATCACTCCTAGCAGGCTGTACTGAGCACGGTCCCCTGGCTGGCACTTTAGTGAAAGGGAGCTGGAAGATGGCCTGGCCGCCAGAGAAGGACAGCCCCAGGAAGGGAGGGCAGGAGGCCCAGATGAGGGATGAGCGGCCCCATGCCCTGGCTTTAATGTAGTTGTATTGTTTTATTACCTTTTTATTTTTTTAATGCCCTAAGGTGAGAAATAACATCCATTTGGATTTGGATAAGGGGAAAAGAAGCACTTCTTTGTTGTTGTTGTTGTTGTTGTTAAAAAAAAAAAGCAACTTTTTTTTTTTGCTAAAAAACTTAGGTTTTTTGTTTATTTTGCGAAAGTAGGAGGAATGGTCTTGATAGGCTTTTGTCTCACCTTAGAAAAGTGAGTGGTATTTCATTTGCCTGCTCCCTGCTTCCTCTAGCAAAAAACATTCTTAGGTTGTGGTCATTTTCTTTTCCAGACTTTTCCAGTTACTGATGACATTACATGAAAAGACTTGGCTTGAAGTTTCAGAAGTGCTTACCAAGTTCCCAGGGAGTCTACTTTGTTTCACACAGTGAATTTCCTACACTTTGAGAAGAAAAAAAAAAATCATGCCTTCTCTGATCGTTTCTATATTTTTATCTTATTTTCATTTAAAACCCTTCAGCGTTGTGTTAATAGACCTTCCCTTAGCTAAGGTTTTGAAGATTAACTAGTGCCTGACAGGAGGAAAAGATACGTAAGAATTCTTTTTTATTTTTTTTTTTAAAGATTTTATTTATTTATTTGACAGAGAGAGAGAGACAGCCAGCGAGAGGGGGAACACAAGCAGGGGGAGTGGGAGAAGAAGAAGCAGGCTCATAGCGGAGGAGCCTGATGTGGGGCTCGATCCCACAACACCGGGATCACGCCCTGAGCCGAAGGCAAACGCCTAACCGCTGTGCCCCCAGGCGCCCTGATACGTAAGAATTCTATACAGTATGATGGTGGTGATACAGACGGTCATTTGCTGTGGCTTCCAAACTTTGTTGATCATTCTCATTAGTTTAAAAAACAACAAAAAATTGATTCAATGTTATATATCATTTATCTCTATTAAACAAATGTGCAGCACTCTCCTGTAAGTTACTTATATATAAATTAGGTGCATGTGCCCCAGTATACTCTTTGGACTGGATTCATGCTTGGTGACAGTGGCAGTAAAGCCCTATTTCATATACTCCCTGAACTGTGAGTATTTCTTGGCCGATCTGATTCTATCATCAGAGGTTTTGCTTTGTGGCAAAGCAAAGCAAAGAAGCCGGCCCCTTCCCAGCGGTGGGCTTGTGTATGCCCATGCTTTCGTTTACTAGACTAACGTTAATTTGTGCTTTTTATAGGAATCTTAAAGTTTCATAGTCTCTGTAAGGTTTGGTGTAGTTACAATTTGTCAGCCCACCTCACTGCCAAAGTCAGAGGAGTTCCTCAGGCATCTCAGATGGTGGTGGCTTGTGACCTTCAACAGAGGGACTTAGCAGAGTCGTCTATTTTTATTAGCACCGTTAGTATTTATTTTATGGCAGTGTAATAGAATTAGTATAATGTAATGTAGTATAAGATAATTAATATAATTAGTATAGATATATGCTTCCAAGTTATTTTTATGTGATAGTTACATGACTGAAACATAGTCCCTGTCATACTATTTGGATACAAATTAATGTAACTTCTAGGATTTTCTTCCCTAGCCCCATGGAGCATCTTCTATACCCTCTGGGATGCATTTGCCCAGACTCGATTCTTGTAGTCTGACAGCCACAGACAAGGCATAAATGAATGGGACTGGTTGTGTTCCAATAAAACTTTATTTATGGACGCCCAAATTTTAATCGCATGTGCTGTTCACATGTTGTGAACTATTCTTTTGATTTTTTTTCAACCATTAAAAACTGTGAAAACAAGGCTTAGGGGCAGTGTACAGAAACAGGTGGCTGGCAGGATTCAGCCTTTGGGCTGCAGTTTGCCAACTCTTGAACTGGAGGAAAATTTGGGAGTTCCTGCCAAGATGTAGTCTTGGCATCCATGTGGGAGGCGGCCTTTCTTCAGAAAATTTCAAGTGCTGGAAAAAAACAATGGAATTTGGTTCCTCTCATTCATTTTCACTTGTCCATCTCATTCTTTGGTATTTCCACTACATAATACTAAACATGAACATGAATTTTTAAAAAATATTTATTGGGAGTGAGGGTGGGTTAGCAAGAGAGAGGGGGCATGAGCAGGGGGTAGGGACAGAGGGAGAGAGAGGGACAAGCAGACTCCCTGCTGAGCAGGGAGCCCGATGTGGGACTCGATCTCAGGACCCTGAGATCATGACCTGAGCTGAAGGCAGACGCTTCACTGACTGAGCCACCCAGGCACCCTGTCATGCACATGAATTTTTAAGTTTTTTCTTCAAAAAAAAAAATTGAGGTCTAACTGACATATGGTAGTCTTAAGTGTACAACGTAATGATTCGGTATTTGTGTGTATTGCAAAATGGTCACCACAGTAAATCTAATGTCTGTAACCACAGTTACAACATTTTTTTTCCTTGTGGTGAGAACTTTTAAGATGTACTCTCTTAGCAACTTTCACATACCCAGTCCGGTGTTATTAACCGCGGTCACCGTGTCGCGGAAGTTATTTTCTTTATAAACTGTCAGCTCCCAGAGTTGGGGAAACATGATGTTTGTAATTGGGGAGTGGGGGAGTGAGAGGAGGAGATTATCTGCACTTCCTGGTAAGTTTTCGAAGCAATTTAAGGAGAATGCTGTGGACCTGGTCAGTAAACCCTAATGGTTTCGAGCAGGGGTTGGCAAGCTTCTCTGCGGGGCCAGATGATAAGTATTTTGACCAGTTGAGTCCTCACAATAACCCTATGAGTAGATTTGAATCAACTCTGCTGCGTGGCCAGAAAGCAGCTGTGGGCAGTAAAGGAGCTGGTGGGTTGTGTTTATAAAACAGGCCGATGAGGGCCTGTGGGCCTGCTCTGCTGACCCCAGGCTTGGGGGCATTCTTGGGGCATGGTAGAGTATTTCTAAACCCTCAGAGCAATGGTGGTGACCGGAGCCTTCACCTGTGCTGCACAGGGCATTCTCAGGTCAGTTTGCTCACTGCACAGGGCCTTCTGGACTTCCTGCTGAGGGCCTCCCGCGGGCGCGCCAGGACTCAGGTGAGGCCCTTTCCTGGAGAAGGAAGAAAGGGGGGGCTGTCCCGCCAGAGACGCTGTTGTTTCTGCAGTGCTCACGTTGGTCTAGGGAGCTGTTCTGCTGTGATTGCTCTCTACGTACAGCATTGGCCCATCGGACTAAAAACCCCTATGGGGAGGGGCCCCCAGCCGGTAGAGCTTGTGACTCTTGATCTCAGGTTGTAAGTTCAAGCCCCACGTTGGGTGTAGAATAGTAACTAAATTCTTGGTTCGCCTGGGTGGCTCAGTCGGGTAAGGGCTGCCTTTGGCTCAGGTCATGATCCCAGGTGTCGGGGTTCCCTGCTTGGCAGGGAGTCTGCTTCTCCCTCTGCCCCCACCCCCCACTCATGGCGAGCACGTTCTCTCTCAAATAAATAAATCTTTAAAAAAAATTCTCTGTCTCTCTCTGCCTGTCCTGACCCCGCTTGAGTGCTCTCTCTTTAAAAAAAAATAAAAAATTAAAAACCTGTGTGGAAATAAGGAAATGAGAAAAAAGAAAAGTATGTAACTAGTAGGTTCAAGGGGCCGGTGTATTTGGCAGGTTGCTCATTTTCAGGTGCTTTTTCTTTTTCTTTTTTTTTTTAAGTAATTAGAAGTTTCTCTTCTTTTACCAAAAATTTTTGTCTTACGCGCAAATAATAATTTTAACCAGTAGGTCGAATTTTTAAAATTAAGCCAGTAGGAAAGAATGTGCAGTTTTTTTCACATTTCCAGTTTACCAAGACACTTTTAATCCAGAAACAAACCACTTTCTTTTGCTCCAGGGAAGCCTGGGGTTTCACAGAATTTAGCTGGTTTCGGTTAATCATTTTTCAGTATGTCAGATGCTTACAATCAAATATGAGACCAAACACATTCTGAAGCCTCGCTTATAATGAATATTGACATTTCTGGGGCAGTATTTCTCCTGCATCACCCCCTGGGTCCACAGAACTAAGGTGGGGGAGGGGAGCCTTTGAAGTATCTGACACCTGTAAACTCTGGCTCTGAGGTAGGGCCTTAGTTTCCTACCTTTGGCCCATTGTTTTCAGCAGCAGGGGTTTCTACAGTCCTGGAAGTCAGCCCGCTGCCCCTGGCCGCCCAAAGGCTCAGTGCTGGCCTCCCTCGCTCCCGCTCACCTTCTTAGCCGGGGTGGCCCCGTGTCCATTGGGAGCCCCGGGCTCTCCTAACTGTGCCCTCTGGCAGCCGCGTACCTTCCTGGCCAGCCAAGCACTAGGTCAGAGTGAGTGGTTTCTGAGACCAGAATCGTGTTCAGCTTCCTCGAACCTTCCTTTGTCATACTGCAGTCCTGGTCTGGGATGTCTAGGGCTGCAGGGTGGCCCCGGGGAGCGAGCCCCAGGTGACGGCACTCACTGCTGCTTCGTTGACTCTGCTGTCACCACACGATTCTGGTAAAAATAGATTTTTCCGTAAAGGTTGCTGACAGAACTGGCTGGCCATTACACAGGGCCATTACACATGCACACACATAAAACCAAAACCTCACTTTTTTGGGTATTTTTTACTCCTTACATCAAAAGGGAATTCCAAGTGGATGAGAGATTTAAATATATGAGACCGTAGGTATGTGGAGAGGAGATACGGGTAAATATTTCTAAACTTAGACCAGAAATGTCCAAGTACAAAATCCAGACACAAAAGAAAAGATCGACAGGATTAGGTTATTTTAAAAACACCACCAATAACCAAAAACTATGGGCAAAAATTTCAAAGAGGAAGTCCAAGAACAAATGAAAAATTGAGAGTAAAAGCTATTCCCATGAAAGACCAAAGATTTGTCTTTAACATCCAAAGAGCTCCTACAAATCAACAAGATGAACACCCACGTTTTAAAATGGGCAGAAAAGGGGCGCCTGGGTGGCGCAGTCGTTAAGCGTCTGCCTTCAGCTCAGGGCGTGATCCCGGCGTTCTGGGATCGAGCCCCACATCAGGCTCCTCCGCTGGAGCCTGCTTCTTCCTCTCCCACTCCCCCTGCTTGTGTTCCCTCTCTCTCTGGATGTCTCTCTGTCAAATAAATAAATAAAATCTTTAAAAAAAAATGGGCAGAAAATATGAAAAGACATTTCACCAAAATGAACAAATGGCCAGTAAATGAAAAGATGCTCAATTATGCTCATAACTAAAGAAATGTCTTTAAGTAGGCTCTATGCCCAACATGGGGCTCAAACTTACGACCCCAGGATCAAGAGTTGCATGCTGTACGGACCAAGCCATCCATGAACCCCAAGAAATGTCTTTTAAAATATTACTGATGAGATTGCCAAACATTAAAAAGTTTTATTTTGGTGTTATTGTGCGAGAAAACAGACATTTCTCGTACTAGTAGTGGGAGAGTAAATTATTGAAACTCCTTTGGAAGCCAGTAGAGTAAGATCAGAAATTTTTAGTTGATTTGGATTTATGAACGTGTTGCATAGTACAGAAGTTTCCTGTATATCCTTCAGCCACCCATATCATTCCTTTGTTGCCACGTCTCTGTGACCGTTCCTCAGTCTTCTTGTTTTTCATGATTTTAACACTTTTTGAATATAGAATGTCCCTCAACTTAAGTTCGTCAGAACTTTTCTCCCCAGGGCATCCTATTAGGCGTTCTGTGATGTCAGGATGTCTCATTAGAGTGACATTCACCTTGACCATCTGCGAAGCGGTGTCTGCTGGGGTTCTCCACTCTTTGCCCCTTGTAATTTGCTAAATATTTTGGGGGCAGTAAGATCTAACAGTTTTGAACGCCTATGACGCAGCACGACCACTTATTGAAACTTACCTACAGCTGTCTGTGGCTTACTCCATCACTTGTCAAATGGGGGTGATTAGTGCCCCCTCAGAGCTGCTGAGAGGCTTCAGGGAGCCCCGTATTTGAAACACTTGATCAGTGCCTGACGCACAGCAAGCTCCTTGCTGGTTCCTCCTCCCTTCCCCAAACCCCTGGAAGCCAGATGTGTTTGGAATTCAGAAGTTTTTCAGAATTCGGAAGATAATAAGATGCACTTATTATATATTATGCGACAGCCCCAGCAGGATCTGCGGCAGCCCCCGCCCCC
>NW_024426008.1:4118442-4129193 GCF_017311325.1 Ursus maritimus
CCCCCCCCCCCCCCCCCCGTAATCAAACACTGATCTTTCTGCAGCAAAACGTGTGAATAGTCACCAGAAGGAAGAAAGATGAAGACTATATAAGTAGCTTTGGGTGAGCTCTGATCAGGCCTTGATCTGAGTTCAGGACAGGTTTTGTTGCCGTGGATAAGTTTTTAAAAATCTCTTTGGGCTTTTAGAGCATTTTAGGTTTCAGAGTTGTGTGTAAGGGCTTGCACACCTGGATAGAAGTTTGCAAACACAGGTGTGGCTGTAAGGAGTGTTCGTGGCAGCATTGTTGGAAATAAGCCGAGTGGCCCTCTGTGGGAGATTGGTTAAATAAATCCTGGCACACGGAGCCCCATTCAGAACTTTATTTTTATTTTTTTATTTTTTTTTAAGATTTTATTTATTTATTTGACAGAGATAGAGACAGCCAGCGAGAGAGGGAACACAAGCAGGGGGAGCGGGAGAGGAAGAAGCAGGCTCCTAGCGGAGGAGCCTGATGTGGGGCTCGATCCCATAACGCCGGGATCACGCCCTGAGCCGAAGGCAGACGCTTAACCGCTGTGCCACCCAGGCGCCCCAACCCATTCAGAACTTTAGGAAGAAAAGAGCAAACTGTAATGTGCCACGAGGAAAAGTGCGATGATAAGATGTATGACTAAGTGACTCACGACATTTACAGAACAGTGTGAATGATCTTGTTTGGATTTAAAAACACGTATGCCGATGCTTGTATAAGCATCAAGAAACATCTGGAACATTTAGAAGAGTGGCTGCATATGAGAATCACCTGGGAACACTGAAAACTACTGCTGCCTGGCCCTTCTCTGCAGCCATTGAATTGGAAGTGCAGTGGTGGGGCCCACGCCTGCGTCCCAGGTGACGCTGGGGTCCTGGGAGGGTTGAGAGCAGCTGGAATAGGAGGACGCCGCCATTAGGAGGAAGACTTCGGATCTCACATTTTACTGTGTGACTTTTCTCCCCCGTTGTATTTCTAGCTTAATACATACTTTTTAAAATTTAAAAAGAGTTAAAAAAGACTGTTCTGCGAGCAAAATCGGATGTAAGGCAGTGGAGACACGTTTTCAGCAGATATATAGAATTTTCTAGAAGTTTAGTATTTCTGAGCTTTACTCTCCTTTAATATGTATAGTGCTTGCTGATTTCAACTAATCATTGGTTTTTAAAGTTTTTTCCCCCTCTTTCATCCTGAGAGACCAGAGGCTGGTGAGGGAGGCACCCCCGGAGGCTGAGGTCAGTTCTGTGCTTCGGAATCCTGGTGGGACTTTATCCCAGGTGATTCCAGAGATTGCTCAGTTACCCCATTGAGACGCCCACGCTAGTACGTGATTATGAAGAAGGAAGAGGTCTTCCGGTGACACACCCAGCTCGGAACAGCTTCGGGGGAAGAGCTGCTCCTGTCGGCTCTGCTCCGTTCTTGCTGGCATGAACTGAACCTAGAAGTTGAGGCCCTGGGGGGTCTTTCTTTTCCCCTTCCCGCTCTTCCCTCCCTCCCCCCCCTTCCTCCACTGCGGGCCGCACCTGGCATGAAAGCGTCCTTCTTCTCAGAGATGCCCTTTGTGGTGCATGCCGCCCTTCCTCTGATAAGGCCTGTTCTGTCCAGCTCAGCAAAGCCGCTTGGGAAGGTCGGCTTTCCTGGTGCTGGTCTCCAGGCAGACCCGGGCTTGGGCTGGAGTCCGGGAGCAAACCTGACCCCTTCCTCCTTGGGAGCTGTACCTGGCCTGCTCTGGAGAGGTGATGCTCTCTGCCGCTCTCTTGCTGCCCTGGTCGTGCTGCGCGGGGAGAGAAGCAGGCATTCGGAGGAAGCCCGGGCCAAGGCCGCACTCCTGCCCGCAGTACCCTGCGTGCGTGCGTGTGTGTGTGTGTTGGGGGGGGTGTCCACGCTGGTCGTGACTTACCCAGTGCGCGTCCACACTCCTCCGGGCTGCTTTCTGGCTTTGCTCAACAAATGCTTTAACTGGGTGTCCTTGGTAATTCTGTCCAAGGTGAAGTACCCTCCCTTGTTCGGACTCAAAATGGCCTCTTTGGGGAATAATGAGAAATGGCCTTTCCCCCCCTAGATTGACGTGGAAGTGTTTAATATTTGCTGTTGCTGTTCAGAGATGATTCATTGCCGTCCTGTCCTGGAGGGGTGGGTACTGCACTTGCCTCGTTTTATGGAAGAGGAAACTGAGGTGCCCGAGAAATTGTTGCCTGGCCGAGGTCTCGAGGCTTCCAGGACGGTGCTCCCTCCTACCAGCCTGTCCTGGGGGGCGGGCCTGCCGCCCGGGGTGCACACCGCTGTGGGCTCTGGGTGTGCCGCTTACGTGGCCCTCTCCCTCCCACAGGTTGGCGTTTCGGGGCACCAGCGCCTTCCTGCTGGCCGTGAGGACGGATCGGTCGCGGCCCTGCGCGTGCCAAGGCTTCTCTGCTTGTTCGTTTGGCAGGTTCTCAGCCGGCCTTTGAGATGATGGGCCTGGGAAACGGGCGCAGGAGCATGAAGTCGCCGCCGCTCGTGCTGGCGGCCCTGGTGGCCTGCATCATCGTCCTGGGCTTCAACTACTGGATCGCCAGCTCCCGGAGCGTCGACCTGCAGGTGCGCGGCTTGGCTGAGCGTGAGTCGCTGGGTGGTGGGGCCTGAGGGCTGCTTACCGCCCCCGAGGGCATGGTGCTCGTGCTTTGTGCGCTCTGTATCTGGAGTTTGGGGCTCCACACGTCCCCACAGCCAGCCCAGGGCTGGACTGTCCCCACCCGCTCTGCCCTTGGGTGGGAGAGGACCTCTCTGGGCCTTAGGATTGCTCCCAGAGCAGCCCTCTCTGCTCGGCCCGTGAGTGAACGAGTTTTCGTTGTGCCGGGGGGGCTGGTTCTGGGAAGACTGCTTGCTTCCGCACACTGACGGCCCATCGGGCCCTCCGGTCCACGCCAGATCTCAGAGTGCTGTTGGAAATGTATTTGGGTAACAGGTGTAGGAAATGTGGTTTTAGAGGTGCCGGTTGTTAAAATCCTCATTCAAGGCTAGTTGTAACTTTCCCGTTTATCGTTGCGCGTCCTGGGTCAGGCAGTGCTGAGCTAGCATAGAGACTCCCCTTGACCCGACTTCAGTCAGGCACCTCTGACCCCTCTTCCCCTCTAGGCCTCCGTCTTCAGCCTGCCCAGCCCACTTAGCAAAGAAACCTGCTAAGTCATCCCCGCCCCCCATATCTGATCCGGCACCTGCTTCCTCTTGCTGATGTCTGAGCCCTTTGCCGGCCTTTAGCAAGAAATCCCCCCGCCCTTGAGGTCTCCTCTGGACCCTTTTGCTCCTCTGACCCCTCACCCTGCTGCTGGCTACAAACCCTTTGCCGTGTCTGCTGGGTTCAGAGTGGAGCCGGTTCTCCCCCCTGCTGCACAGACACAGCCTGTTGCAGGAGTCTTGAAGGAAGTTTTCCTTCCCACTTTCACACGTGTCCGCATGACTTTCCTTCAACCATGCAGCGTATACTCCGTAGGTCTGGGACGTCGTCCTCCCCCTTCCCAGGCGGGCCGACCGAGACGCAGAGAGGAGCAGTACGCGAGGAGCGGGGATTCCCACCCCATCTTTTCGGTGGCGGAGCTTGGGCTCGGGGCCACGAAACCCCATCCTGGCCCAGTGTCCTCTCCCCCTGCCTTCCCCGGGGCGGCGGTGCTTTCGTGTGACCTCCCACGGGAGCCCGCTCTCTGGGCGGCCGGCGGCCGGGGACTTGGTGTCCCGAGTTGCACAACTGAATCTGTTCGGAGCGGTTTTGTCTCCGAGGAGTTAAGCGCTCTGTCAGCGGAGGGAGGGAAACGGAACTAAATATTTGAGCACCTGGGAGAGCACGAGGAGCTTCATGTACTTTCCTCCTTCAAGCCCCTCAGCAGCCGTGGCAGGGATGCGGTGGTATTTCCTGGGCGATGAGCCGCGCTGGCCGACAAGCCCAGAGAAGGGACTTCCTCTACCTGTAATCCTGTTTCTCTGGACAAATTGTAGTTTCTACACAGTTGACTTCCCAGATTGTTCCTAACAGAACTGCTTCAAGCACGTTTTCAGGAGGAAGTCGAGTTAATTCTCCGGGAGCGGAGTTGGCAGAAATTCCATGTGGGCTTTGCAGGACACGCAGAGAACGTGTCTGGCCCCCGGCCACTGCCTGGTTAGGAAGGAGGAGTGCGATGGGAACTGGGGAGTGTGGCGCTGGGGGGGGGACGGCCCATGGGGCCTGGGAGCACACCTGCGGTGCATATGGCTTGCCGCTGGCTCTGGGCCCGGCCGAACTGGTTTCTTGGAGGGAAGCTCCCTCCAGTGGCCTGGTCGGCAGGGTAGCTTGGGGTTCGCCCTCACATGCTGTGCTGTCCTCGTAGACCCGGATCCTGGAGTTGGAGGGCAGGGTCCGCAGGGCAGCGGCCGAGAGAGGCGCGGTGGAGCTGAAGAAGAACGAGTTCCAGGGAGAGCTGGAAAAGCAGCGGGAGCAGCTCGACCGAATCCAGTCCAGCCACGACTCGCAGCTGGAGAGCGTCAACAAGATCTACCAGGACGAAAAGGCAAGACCCGCTCTGTTCCCCCTTAATTGTGTTCAGGTGCCAGTTGAGACACTGTTGAGTTCTTCTGGATGGAGCATGAGTGGTGGGAGGGTATCTGTGTGGGGAGCTGGAACGGGCCTCTTGATCAGGTCGTTCTGTCTTAACTGTTCCCTGTGTTGGGCACTGCGTCCCCGGCTTATTTATGCCTGGAAGTTTGTACCTCTTAATCCCCTCCGCCTGTTTTACCCGTCCTCCACCCCTGCCCCTCTGGCGACCACCAGATTGCTCTCGGGTGACCCTCTTGTTTTGTTTTTGTTTTTAAATTCCACATGTCCGTGAGATCATACGGCGTATTTGCCTTTCTCGGATTTATTTCACTTAGTGTAATACCCTCCAAGTCCATCTGTGTTGTCCAAATGGCAAGATTTCATTCTTTTTTATGACTGAGTAATATTCCAGTGTGTGTGTGTGTGTGTGTGTGTGTGTACACACACGACTTGATCCATTCCTCTGTCGATGGACGCTTGGGCTGCTTCCGTATCTTGGCTGTTGTGAATAATGCTGCAGTAAACATAGGGGTGCATGTATCTATTCAAATTAGTGTTTCTGTTCAGGTAAATACCCAGAAGTTGAATTGCTGGATCGAAGAGTAGTTCTGCTTTTAATTGGAAAAGTATGGAAGCTCCGTGCTGCTTTCCACAGGGGCCGCACCAGTGCCTTCCCACCTGCAGCCATGAGGCCCCTTTGTCCACATGCTCCGCAACACCTGTGTTTGTTCTGAGCTTAGCCGTTCTGACAGGGGGAAGGTGGTATCGTGCGGTTTTGATTTAGAGAAATATTCCTCATTTGCAGAGTACTTTACCGTCTTCACACGTATATTTCTTTTAAGATTGTCCCAATTTTAATGTTTTTTTTTTTTTAAAGATTTTTTATTTATTTGACAGAGCTAGAGACAGCCAGCGAGAGGGAACACAGGCAGGGGGAGTGGGAGAGGAAGAAGCAGGCTCCCAGCAGAGGAGCCTGATGTGGGGCTCGATCCCAGGATGCCGGGGTCACGCCCTGAGCCGAAGGCAGACACTTAATGACTGAGCCACCCAGGCGCCCCACCAATTTTAATGTTCTAGTAAAGTGCCTCCTAATTTTTCTTCCCTTTGTGGGTGACCCTACTTATACTCCTTAAACCCCCCGTAACTGATGAGAATAGGGCCTAGACATTGCTCACGATGTGTACACAGACAGAACCCCTTCAAGCACATTTCTGGGGAAAAAGTAGACTTCATTCTTCAGGAACAGAGTTGGCAGAAATTCCTAGGGCTTTGCAAGACGTGCAGAGAACACGTCTGGCCCCTGGCCTCTGCCTGGTTAGGAAGGAGGAGTGGGATGGGAACTGGGGAGTGTGGGGCTGGGGAGAGGGACCCCAGGAGGGAGGGCCCAGCAGGACCGCCCATGTGGGCCGGGCAGGGTGGGAGGGCCCATCCAGGCCGGTTGAGTGCTTCCTCAGTGCCCAGATGTGGTCTAGAATCGGTTGTTCCCATCCGTAGGGAGGGAAGAGAAACGAAGAGGGTGTTTCCTGTGGCTGTCCGCCTGCCTCGGCACCCCTGTGAGTAGTATGTGTGTCAGTACCTGGAAGTTTTACTCTCTTCCTTAGGAAGGATTGTCTTCACTCCGAGCCTCTGGCTTTTTTCTGTGTTTTTACTTTAAAATGTTTCCTTTTTGAAACGGTAGCGATAGACGATCGTATGGGAGTGTGGCCATGAGTGGCGTTGGCTGGTTGCTCTGAAGTATCTTTGTTTTCTTCCCTCCATCAGTCTGCCAGCTGCTTCCGAAATTCCACTGCCCTACAAAATCCAAAATTCTGGCAGCGATATTCTCTCTGTTCGTTCTCCTCCAAGCTTCCGGGTGTTTCTGTGTGTTGCATGGAAGGGTGGGTGCATGTTTTGGGTGGGGAGAAGGAAAAGAGGTTGCAGGTTAATTCCAGCTCGCGGGCGTTCTGCTTTGGTGTGGGTTTGCGCTAGTGTGGCTCCAGGTCCTGTAAAATGGGCTGCAGACAACGGGGCTTCCCATACGGGGTGGGCAGACACCTCCGAGAACGTGCTGTGCACAGAACCTTGTTCTAGAGAATTCCTGGTAATGCATCATCCCACAGGCGAGTCCTCGAGGTAGAGATGCTGGTTCATTTGGGTATAATCTGATGTGAGGATGAGAGCACAAACTGGGAATTCTTGAAATACGATCGAGGAGCTGTTTCCTGATAAACCTCTGTATATAGGAAGAAATGCGGAAACATCTTCCAGCCAGAAACGAGGTGACTGTTTCACCTTGGTTCTTAATGTTTCTGTTTTATGGCTTCTTCTTTTTTTTTTTTTTTAAGATTTTATTTATTTATTTGACAGAGATGGAGACAGCCAGCGAGAGAGGGAACACAAGCAGGGGGAGTGGGAGAGGAAGAAGCAGGCTCATAGCGGAGGAGCCTGATGTGGGGCTCGATCCTATAACACTGGGATCACGCCCTGAGCCGAAGGCAGACGCCCAACCGCTGTGCCACCCAGGCGCCCCTGTTTTATGGCTTCTTCTTAAAAGGGGGCTTAGCTCTCCTGCCCCACCGACTCAAGAACTGTTTGGGGATCCAGGGGGAGGAAGGCTCTTGTAGTTGCAATAAACAGCTTAGATACTGAAAATCGAGGAGTCCCAGTTAAGACGGTGAAATACACACTTGAAAGGACAGCCGCTGGGGAAGAATGAGAGTCCCTTTTCATTGGAAACTTTTAACCTTTAGAATATGTGATAGAAAGTTCTTCTAATTTGGGGGTGGGGGACTAGTTTCTTAGCTCCAGGAGGGTTGTAGCTGTAGCTTGGCTAGTGGTAAAAGGCATGGGGTGTCCAGTCAGGCAGACTTGGGTTCAAATCCTGTTTTCCTTAGCTCCATGATTTTAGTCAAGTCACTTAAATTCTCTGGGTCTGTTTCCTCCGCTCTCGAGTGAGAATAACAGAAGCCTCCTTACAGTATGGCTGTGAGGAGTCAGTGAGACAGTATTTATGGAGGGCTTAGCACAATGCTTGACATGGACTAGAAGCTCAAGAGCTGGTAGCTGGTGTTCTTACAACTAGTCCTAGTAATCGCGGTAACAGCAATGGCGTAGAAATAGAGGCAGTAGTAAACCGTAGCATTAGTAGTGATAATACTATTTTTTTTTGGGGGGGGGGGCATGGACTTTTTTTTTTTTTAATTCCAAATTGAAACCATGAAACAAAATTGCCCTACCCTTAGGAAAGGATTAAGATGCTGGGGTATCCATTAGAACCAAGAGTGAGCGGTGCGCTGAGACGCAGAAAGCTAACGGTGAGGGCCTCCACGGCAGCGGGAGAGCTCCCGTTCGCCGGGTCTCTGCTCAGCCAGACGCCAAGCTGAGCATCCTGCAGCGATCATTCCCTGAATTGGTCTCGACAGCCTCATGAGAGTGGTGCTTTGGCTCCGAGAGTTCGTAGCCCTCCCCCAGGATGAGGCCTAGACCCCCGACAGCCCGCTGGAGGGCCTCCCTCTGCTCTGTGCGGACGCAGGCCCGAGGTGATGGGGTGGGGGCTTCTCCAGAACTCTCCATCCCTAAATAACACGGGCTGTGGGTGAGGTCGCAGGAAACCATAGTTGTTGAAGTGAGGTGATGGGATCCTATATTTATCTCCGTGCTTGAAAAGAGCACGGTATTCCAGCTAGCTCTCTTGGCCCCAAGTCCAAATTCTCAGGCAATAAAACACCTGATTCTTTATGGCCGGGCAGTTCCCAGAGAAGCAGGGCTGGTCTGTCACACCACATGTTGTTGTTTTTTTTTTCTCTTAGGAGGTTAGCGCTGTGGTTTAAATTGGACTGCGGCTCTTCTTCGGAATGTTAAAGAATCCTCTGGTGGTCTAATAGAACTTCTCAGCCCTGGGAGGACTTGGGGGTGTCGGCGTCTGTGGGTGGGGGTGATTTGCAAGTGTCACACGCCCTAGAGCTTTCTGACCTCCTGGAACCTTCCCCCCCGCCTTGGGTGGGCACCGTTGCTCTGGAGGGTATTGTAGCCATCAGATGGGGGTGTGGACGGAAGCTCGAAGGCCAAACCCCCCAGGGATGACGTGGGTACGAAAGGAGCGCTTCGGGTCAGCGCTGTGGAGTAGAATTCGCCGGGATGAGGGAAGTGCCCTGTTTGTGCTGTATGGTCTGCCCTGGCTCTGTACGGCCGTCGAACACCTGAAATGTGGTGGCTGGGTCTGAGGAACGGAACTGTGAATTTTATTTAATTCTAACTACATTTAAGTGGCCAAATATCGGACGGCACGGGTTTGAACGATAGAGGCGGGACTCTGGTCGAAGGGCTGAGTGTCCTGTTCCGCGGGAGAGCAGGGGGGCCAAGGCTGGGTCACCTTTGCTTCTCTGCTGTCTTTCCCCTTTTGCTGTTCGGTCCAGAATTGGGCCATGGCAGCTGAGGTCCCCTTGTGATCGGGCAGCTGTGCTCCCTGTGAGGGCCTCTTGTTGCTCGGTAGTGAGCGGGGCTGCGGAGTTCAGGCCGGCTTATCAAGTTGGCCTTCGTGAACTTACTGTCACGGAAGTTGTTTTGGAGAAATCAGGCCTTGCCGGGCGGCCCGTCAGTCGCCTGGCAGCTTATGCAAACTGATACAGATTTTAAAGAGACAGACTGTGGGTGTTGGGCCTTGGAGAATATTGAATTTTTTTTAAAAGATGATACACACGTGCGGGCGCGCGATTTTCTCTAAGTGCAGGTGGTTCCTCCAGAGACTGAGGAGATTAACGGGGTGTTTTGCAGTGTTGCACTTTTCAAAATAAAATTGCCTTGTCAGGGTTTTCATCTTCGTTTTTCCGACCCTTTCTCAATGAAATGATTTTAAAGTAGAGTATGATTAAGAGCGAGAATTCTTTAAAAATCTGGCAGTGCGGTTACAAAGTAACTTTTTTTCTAAGATATTTCTCACATCTTTACGGGAATCCTTGACAGTTTTTAGAAGATGTGCTAAGTTGCAAACTTCCTGCTCCCCACTCTTTCCCCCAAGATGGCCAGCTCCCCCGGACTTGGAATCTGGGTGTGTCTGCAGGTCCTCAGTCCTGAGACCAGCTTCTCGGGCGCCCCCTCCGTTGTCACTGCAGTGGGTGGGCAAGCGTGAAACCTGACGTGAGCTCTCGACAGCCTCGCCTTGGTGCTGGAAGGAGCCCCAGAGCAGTTTGAGTAGAAAGAGCAGGGCATGCAGAGTTCAGAGGAGTAAGAAGCCAACGCCTGTGTGCCCCTCCCCCCAGAAATGAAAACAAAAACCATTATCACGTTGAGGTCTCCGTATTCTCCTTCTCTGTCCCTTCCTTCTTGCCCTCCTGCCCAAAGGTCACCACTGTTATGAATTTTTTAAATTGTAATTCCAGTATAGTTGTGTTATTAGTTTCAGGTGTACAGTGGTGATTCCACGCTTCCTACGTCACCCAGTGCTCACGACAAGTGCCCTCCTTAGTCCCCATCACCTGTTTCACACCCCCCGCCCACTATTATGAATTTTAGTGGTTATACTTTGTATTTCTGAACTTCTACAGATGTCCATTGGCCAGAGCATTGGCCACATTCTGTCTTGATAGTATGAACCAAAGCCCACTGATTTTTTTTTTTTTAATCGGAATCAAAGCCTCCGACTCTTTTTATGGTAAACACTTCAGATAAGACTTCAGCTGATTCTTGAAGATGCATCTATCATTTTCACTCCCCCCCCCTTTTTTTTTTAAAGATTTTATTTATTTATGTGACAGACAGCCAGCGAGAGAGGGAACACAAGCAGGGGGAGTGGGAGAGGAAGAAGCAGGCTCACAGCGGAGGAGCTTGATGTGGGGCTCGATCCCAGAACACCAGGATCACGCCCTGAGCCGAAGGCAGATGCTTAACCGCTGTGCCACCCAGGCGCCCCAAGGGGAGGTTCTTGAACTGAGAAACGCTTTTGACCACATCTGGTTTTTGCACATCATTAAAAGCCCAGAAACTCTCGGCTTATTACGCGTTGTCGTCTTAGGGGCATGGAGGTGACCACTTCCAGACGAGAATATTCTTCATAAATGTTTGCTGAGGGGAGCTTTCGCAGACTACCTTGATACCTAACTGGCACTGGTGCCTGTGTTTTGAATCTGAAGATACCCGTCATTCAGGTGAACTGGACTCTATAGACGTGCGCTGTTCCGCTTATCTATTGTCGTCTCACAAATTACCCCGAAACGGAAT
>NW_024426008.1:4129203-4135448 GCF_017311325.1 Ursus maritimus
TTTTTTTTTTTTTTTTTAATATTTATTTGAGAGACAGAGAAAGAGAGAGGGAACACACAAGCAGGGGGAGAGGCAGAGCGAGACTCCCTGCTGAGGACCCTGGGATCACGACCTGAGCTGAAGGCAGATGCTTCAATGGACTGAGCCACCCAGGCGCCCCTTCATTTCCCTTCTTTTCTGCCTCCCTGTGTGGCAGACAGGTGTGGTGAAGACGATTTGCAGGAATGCGGTTCTGGGCATTCTTCTCTAACTTGGCGGGAGCACTGGTATGGTCGTTTCCTGAGCTGTAGACAAGAAGGGATATTTAGTTTTTTGAAACAAGTGATTGTGTACAGCAGCCTTAAGTAACTTTCAAAAAAGTTGTCTTTTTTTTTTTTTTAAGATTTTATTTATTTGACAGAGCACGAGCAGGGGGAGTGGCAGACAGAGGTAGAGGGAGAAACAGACTCCCCGTCAAGCAGGGAGCCCGATAAGGGACCCGATCCCAGGACCCTGGGATCATGACCTGAGCCGAAGGCAGTCGCTTAACCAACTGAGCCACCCAGGCGTCCCTCAAAAAGTTGTTGTATAAATTATCGAAATACTGTTATTGTTAGACAGTTTTGAAAATACAAAAAAATCAAAATCCCCTATAATTCCATCACTCCGAGGTTTAACCACTGAGGACCCCTCACACTCTTTTTACAACCTACAGATTACACCTAGGCTGTGATGAATGGTTGTTATGGTGAAGCTGTTGTAAACGTAGGCGTCCTGTGAAGACGGTAGAACGTAAGGGGAGGTTCTTTTTTTTTTTTTTTTAAAGATTTTATTTATTTATTCGACAGAGATAGAGACAGCCAGCGAGAGAGGGAACACAAGCAGGGGGAGTGGGAGAGGAAGAAGCAGGCTCATAGCGGAGGAGCCTGATGTGGGGCTCGATCCCATAACGCCGGGATCACGCCCTGAGCCGAAGGCAGATGCTTAACCGCTGTGCCACCCAGGCGCCCCAAGGGGAGGTTCTTGAACTGAGAAACGCTTTTGACCACATCTGGTTTTTGCACATCATTAAAAGCCCAGAAACTCTCGGCTTATTACGCGTTGTCGTCTTAGGGGCATGGAGGTGACCACTTCCAGACGAGAATATTCTTCATAAATGTTTGCTGAGGGGAGCTTTCGCAGACTACCTTGATACCTAACTGGCACTGGTGCCTGTGTTTTGAATCTGAAGATACCCGTCATTCAGGTGAACTGGACTCTATAGACGTGCGCTGTTCCGCTTATCTATTGTCGTCTCACAAATTACCCCGAAACGGAATGGTTTAAAGCCACGATGGCATTTCTTTTGCTCCCACACATCTGCAGTTGGGAGGGCGCAGGGGAAACCGGTCTCTGTTCCACGTTTCAGTGTCTGGGTGCCCGAAGGCTCAGAATCTCCTGAAGCTTCCCTCTGGTGTCCGTGACCTGAGACCTCGGTGGGGTCAAGGCCACAACACTTCTGTGTGGCTTTCGCGTGGCTGCTAGGCTGCCTTGAAGCTTGGAGTCTGGGTTCCTAGGGCGCTGTCCTGATAGGGAAGGAGTGAGGCTGTAGGAGGCTGGCTCCTTCTGTATCCGTTTTCCAGGGCTGCCGTGTCACAAAATACGGGGTGGCTTAAAACCACAAAGGTGTATTCTTTCCAGGTTCTGGAGGCCAGAAGTTCAAAATCTAGGAGTCAGCAGGGCTGTGCTCCCTCGAAGGCTCTGGGGGAGGGTCCTTCCTTAAGCAGTTCTGGCCCCCGGTGTTTGCCTGGTGTCTTTGACCTTGTGAGCTTGGGTCATGGTTGTCTCTCCAGCCCCTGCTTCTGTCCTCACCTGGCCATCTCCTGCTGTGTCTCTGCACCTTTGCCTCTTCTCTTTAGTCGTGCTGACTCTGGCTCTGCCCTCATGACTTCGTTTTACCTTGATTATATCCGCATAGACCCTGTCTCTAAATAAGGAGATTCTTGGGCACCTGCACCCCAGTGTTTATAGCAGCAATGTCCACCGTAGCCAAACTATGGAAGGACCTAGATGTCCATTGACAGATGAATAAAGAAGATGTGGTGTATGTATACAGTGGAATATTATGCGGCCATCAAAAAATGAAGTCTTGCCATTTGCAATGACGTGGATGGAACTAGAGGGTATTATGCTAAGTGAAATAAGTCAATCACAGAAAGACAATTATCATCTGATCTCACTGATACGTGGAATTTGAGAAACAAGGCAGAGGATCACAGGGGAAGAGAGGGGAAAAATGAAACAAGATGAAACCAGAGAGGGAGACAAACCATAAGAGACTCTTACTCTCAGGAAACAAACTGAGAATTGCTGGAGTGGAGGCGGGTGGGAGGGATGGGTGGCTGGGTGATGGACACTGGGGAGCACTGTGTATTGTGTAACACCGATGAGTCACAGACCTGTACCCTGAAACAAATAATACATGATATGTCAATTAAAAAAAATAAAAACCCAAACAAAAAAGCCCAAAATAAGGTGATTCTTAGGTTCTGAGCAGACATGAATTTTGGGGGTACACTGTCCAACCCGCGAGGCCTTTTACTGACTGCTTCAGAAATCAGCAGGGTCACTCCTTCGGCCTTCATAGGAGCAGGTCAGTAAGGCCAGCCCGAACTGAGAGGGGCGGGAATTAGGCTCCGCCTGTGGGAGCAGTGCTCGAGGCTTTGGAGTCACGTTTTCAAGCCACCATGTTTGTGGTGAAACTTTTTTTTTTTTTTAAGATTTATTTATTTGAGAGAGTGCACACAGGCAGGTGCAAGCACGAACGGGGGAGTGGCAGAGGCAGAGGGAGAAGCAGACTCTGCTGAGCAAGGACCCGATGCGGGGCTCGATCCCAGGACCGGATCAGGACCTGACCCGAAGGCAGATGCTTAACGGACTGAGCCACCCAGGCGCATCCCCCTTTTTTTTTTTTAACGGGTAAATACGTATTTACGTATCAAACAAGTTTCTAAAGGGCCTCAGTGAAAACAGATCCTCAGGGGCCCCCGGGTGGCTCAGTCGGTTAAGCATCTGCCTTTGGCTCAGGTCAGCATCCTGGCATTGAGACCCGTGTCAGGCTCCTTGCTTACCGGGGAGTCTGCTTCTCCCTCTGCCCCTTCCTCCTCTGTGCACACTTTCTCTCCCTCTCTCTTCCCCCCCTCCAAATAAATAAAATCTTTAAAACAAACTAACAAAACACAACCAGATCCTCAGATTTTAGTTTTTGCCAAAAGCTAATGGAGAGTCACTTGTCAAGGTCTGCTTCTCTCCTAAAGTTCCATAGAGTGTTTTATTTTTTTTATTTTTTTTATTTTTTTTATTTTTTAAAGATTTTATTTATTTATTTGACAGAGAGAGAGACAGCCAGCGAGAGAGGGAACACAAGCAGGGGGAGTGGGAGAGGAAGAAGCAGGCTCCCAGCGGAGGAGCCTGATGTGGGGCTCGATCCCACAACGCCAGGATTATGCCCTGAGCCGAAGGCAGACGCTTAACCGCTGTGCCACCCAGGCGCCCCCATAGAGTGTTTTAATCCAGGCTTTTATTTTGTTGTTAGAAGGCTGATCAGTATTTTCGGGTCTGAAGACTTACCAAGATCTCTGGTGCCCCCCAGCCCCCCACTAGTGCTGCCCCCTGGCCACAAGGTGGCCCTAACGGCCATCTCTGAGGTGCTTGGAGGGGGAGCCTGAGAGGCCACCAGTGACTCAGTGGCCCTTCAGGCAGGAACGTGGAGCTTCCTGCTATTGTGTTCTCGGTTTGGTCTCCAGAGTTAGAGTCCAAAATAGTGTCCTTTTCCTGATCTGTGTTTGTGCCCTTCTTCCTGGCTCCTTTCTTGCAGCCATTTTTTTTTCCACCTTGACCTTTGAACTTTTCACTTGTGTTAAATATGTAAATTAACGCTGCAGGAGCCCAAAGAAACGCATTTGAGTCATGTTTCATGTATGATGGAAACACAGTTTTGTATCCTTCTGGAAGGGAAGGAGCCAACCCGGAAAAAGGCCGGAGGGCCAGGCTGCAGAGCGGGAGGGGATGGTGGCGACATGAACCGTCTCGCCCAGAAGTTTATGGGGGGGAGCTGGAGAGCGGGAGGAGGGTCACCACGCATGTGACCTGTGCCGCGGGAGCTTCCGTCCTCTCGAAGCATTCGCCGAGGGGCATGTGGGGTCTGAAAACACCCTGCCCCCCCCCCGGGCTTCGCTGCTGTAAGGGATCCGTCGGGCAGTGAAGCCAACCTGGCTGGGCTCGTGGGTTCTTGTGCGGTGTTTGAACTCGGGGCGGGAGCCGCTCCCCTCGACTGCAGCCACGTTTGGCTCTAAGAGGGACATTCTAGAGAGGAACTGACTAACGTTAGGAAGTCTGGTCATTTGTCCTGCCTGAGAGTGTTCAGAGTGCTGTCCTGTGCTTCTGACAGTGCCTGGCTGTCAGGCCGGCGTGCTTAGCTCTGAGCCCGAGGTGCAGACACGCTGGGGTGACCGGCCTGCAGAGGGGGCTTTCTGTCCCCCCCCATATGAATCCTCCTACAGCATTCGGAGCATTCTGGCTGCTTTCTCTCTGGTCCAGTTTCTCTTGCGCACCGGAGAGGGTGGTGATTTTCTGGGGCGGTGGTTTTCTTGGGGGGACCAGAGTGGACTTGTGCAGATAGAAACAGTTTCTTTGATTTTTATCACCTTTTATCGCTGTGATTGATTGAAGACTGAAGCGTTCTGGAAGGGCTTTTCTGTTGTTAATCCGCACTAATTTTCCGTATCTCTCTTCCCCCGTTCAGTACTTACTGTGCGGGGTGCTGGGCTAGGGCCGGGGGTGCCCAAGCTGTGCCCTTTTAGTGGCTGGGACAGAGTCAGTGGGTCTGTCCGCCCGCTTGCAGACAGACACACGGTTCCAGCTGTTTTCAGCAGAGAGGGCTTAGTGCAGGGAAGTAGGTGCCTACAGAAAGGTGGGAAGGGTCCGGAAGAGCATCCTGTCCAGGGGCAGCTCCCAGGTGGCTGGACCAGGAGGCTGCCACTGCAGGCTTAGCCTAGAGCCAGGGGCACCCTGCTTCTGGCTCCCTTCTGTACCCCCGCCTCCCTAACTGCTCCGCCTTTCGGTGTCACGTGAATGCATCTGATTGGAATCTGAATCCCATAGGGGATGAATCTGGAAAATGGCCGGGCAGCCGGAGGAGGCGTCCCCAGGCCGGTGGCAGGTGGGATGTGGAAAGGCTGCGCAGGGGCTGACGGGAACGCAGGGGAGGGGAGTCCGTCTGAAATCTGTGTCCCTGAAATGAAGGGGTCTGTTCAGATTGTAAGTTCTCTAGTGTGCAGACTAGACGTGGCCTTCGACAGCTTTGTGATTAAACTCGAGTCCTTTACCGCCCACACTGAGGAAGTATGTGTTGGGAGAAACCACAGTCTCCCTTTTCTGCGCTGTCCCTGCAGGGCAGCGGCCGGCCTCCATCCCCTCCATCCCCTCCATCCCCTGCATCCCCTGCATCCCCTGCATCCCCTGCATCCCCTCCATCCCCTCCATCCCCTCCATTCCCCCCATCCCAGCGGAGGGCGGATGGGGCCTGGGGTTAATGCCCCGCGGAAGGAAGGTGTGATCGGGAGCTGTGGTCGCGCTGTGGTTGAGCCCATGCGTTGGCTGTGCGTTGCTGTCCCATGCTCACAGGGAGAGGAGCCATCCCCGTGGACGTGCCTGCTCTCGGACTTGGCTTCTCCCCAGAAGGTGCAGCTCGGTGCTTCCTTCCGGAGCAGGTATGGGGGGTGCTCCTGAGGCTGGCTTTTGTCTCATCTGGAGACTCAGAACCCCTCGACGTCTGTTCACCTCTGACCTTCTCAACCCGATGCTGCAGGACAAGCGTTTGATGTGAAATACACAAGAACCTTTGACCTACCTATTCATTTATTCTCTCTGTGGCTCGACCAGCGGGAGCCTGGGACATGAGTGGGCTCTGTAACCCGATGCCCTTCAGTTCCGTTCTCTTCAGTCCCCGAACTCCGAATTTGCAGAGCTGTGGCCTTGCCCACAGGTGGGGGTGGGGAAATTGTCCGCATCCCCATCTGGAAACAGGAGAACTAATGCTCACGGAAGGGGTTCAGCCCAGGGCTTCTTGGCATCTGCAGCCCCTCGCACCAGCCCTGCGGGGACAGTGGGGCAGTTCTTTAGTTGGTTAAAGAGCAAGGGGAGGGTTCTGCGTCGCTGTTGCTGTCTCTGCTGCTGTGAGGGGTTTTCTTCCTCCGAACACAGAGATGAAGATTCTCAGCCCCCCC
>NW_024426008.1:4135458-4172923 GCF_017311325.1 Ursus maritimus
CCCCCCCCCCCCCCCCCCCAGTCAGGCCCGTGTGCTGTGCTCTTGGATCTGAGCAACATCTCACAGCCGCTGTTGTTCCTGGGAACCTGGCAAGTGTCGGGAAGGGAAACCAGGAAGAGCCGAGGTGGGGGGTGGTGCGAAGAGTTCAAGGTGAATGTGAGCTGCTCCAGGGGGAAGGGACCCAAGCTCTCTGGCAGCCGGCAGTTGGTGATGGAAAGATCCAGGGTTTGTGCACGGAGGAGGAGGTCCCTCATTCTGCCTCAGTCAACTGCTGGAGAATCATCAGGAAGCTTCTGGAGTTCCCACTGCGTGCCCTGTTCAGGCCCTCCTGGGGGTTCTCTTTGCCCCACATTATTGATGGCATGTGGGTGGATGTGATCCAAGAGCCCATTGTGGCAGGTGACTGGCTCCAAGTCCGGGCAGTCTCCTCAGTTTGCCCCACCTCCCCTTCAGTCCCGCCCTCCTCCCCCCCTCCCTCTGGCCACACTCCTTCCCTCTCCCAGTATGCCCTGCTGGATGGGTGGGTGTAGCCCGTTCCACTTGTGTCCCCAAGATGGAAAGCACCCCGCACGGACTTTGCTCTGCCGAGCTGCCTGGGAAATCCCGGAGTCCGCGCTGGGCCCGGCACCAGATTGCAGCGGGTAGACCTTCCGGGCAAGCGGGCAGACATGATGTCCTTCTTTCCTGCCGCTCGGGCTTCGGCGGGCGTTTTGGTGTGGAGACGCGCTGCACCTTTTTGCGGAACTGGGGGTTTCCTAAGCTTAAACACAGTGTTGCTTAATCCCCCCGCCCCCCCCCAACGACCTGCTCTTGCAGCTCTGTGCCTTGAATCCACGGTCCTGCAGCCCCAGCCCAGTCCCGCCTTCCTGCCCGCCCGGGAGCCTCTGTCGGCCGGGGGCCTCTCAGCCCACTCCTGCCTCCGGCATCCACAGCCTCACACGCTCCTTCCCTGACCCCCCTACCTCCTGCTCTTCGTGGGGTTTGCTCTTGTTTTTACTGCGGTAAAATGGGCATAATACAAAACGACCGTTTTAACCGTGTTTAACTGCACAGTGCGGGGCCATGAATCACACTCCCCTTGCTGGGCACCTGTCACACCGTTCGCCTCCAGAGCTTTCCCATCTTCCCCAGGGAAGCGCTGTCCCCATTACACACGAGCACCCCATTCCCTCACCCCTGAGTCCTGGTGACCACGGGTTTCCCTCCTGTCTCTGAATCGGACTACCCTTCGTTTCTCACATAAGTGGGATCGGGCGGTGTTGGTCCTTTTGTGTAGGCTTTATTTCGTGCAGCAGAACGTCTCCCATATGCTAGCGTGTGTGTGTTTTTTTAAAGATTTTATTGATTTGACAGGGCATGCAGGTGCATGAGAGGGGGGAGGGGCAGAGAGAGCGGGAGAAGCAGGCTCCCCGCTGAGCAGGGAGACCCGACGGGGCTCGATCCCAGCACCCCGGGATCATGACGTGAGCTGAAGGCAGACGCTTAACCAGCCGAGCCCCCCGGGCGCCCCCACACGCTAGCGTTCTTGCGTCAATAGTCTGTCCCTGTCTGTCTGTCTTCTCGGGCACGTGCCATACTCACTCCCATGCCCCTGCCGTTTGCTGGACCGTGAATCACCCAGGCTGCAAGTTCCTGTACTTTCTGGGGCCCTGGGTCTCTAAGTCGCCCAGTCGGTCTGGCACGCAGCAGTTAGGCCCAGCCTCTCTGAGGACCTTCTGTGTGGGTCGGGACTTAGCCCCTCTCTGCTGCCACCGGAGCTGTGGGAACTTGGTGTCGTCTGTCCCCACACACCCCTCCCTCCGCCTTTCGTAGAGGGCCTGTCTGGGGAGCCGGGGGCAGCCGTGTGGATGGCCGCCCTTGCGCCTCCAGGCCGAGGCTCGTGCTGGACACCTGATGCCCACGCTGGGCGGGTTTGCTGAGTTCTGGAATTCTGCACGCGGCACCCTTGGCCGGAGGACAGCTGTGCCTCTCGGTGGCCTGCCTTCCCTGGTCTTCGGCCCACAGGGGCTGTCGGTGCGAAGGGTTTGGGGTGGCAGGGCTTATTTTGGTGGTGAGAACGGTGCCGGTGTGAGTGTGTCATCTTAGCGGGACACCATAAAGAAAGAACTAATTGGCACTTCTTTGCCATCAGATCTCTCTCTGCCCTCCCTTCTCATTCCTCAGGGTCTGTGCTGTCCCAACGGACAAGTGGCTGGTGAGCACTGAAAATGTGCCTTTTGAGATGTGCTGTAAAAATGTAAAAATATGCTAGATTTCAAAGGCTTGGTATGGAAAAAAAATCTCATTAATACTGTTCTATGTTGATTACATTCTGAGACGATAATTTGGCTATGCCAGATTAAATGCAGTATTTAATTTCACCGATTTCTTTTTGTTAATTGGGACAAAATTCACATAACCTAAACATTACCGTGTTAACCATTTTACAGTGTATCCTTCGGTGGCTGTGGTATGCTTACGATGCGGTGTGGCCGTCAGCACCGTCTCAGTCCAGAACATTTTCATCACCCCCAAGACAAATCCCACCCCCATGAAGCAAGTGCTCCCCACTTCCCCTTTCTCCCCGCCCCTGGCTCCCACTAGTTTACGTTCTGTGTCCCCAGCGTTGCCTGCTCTGGGCGTTTCCTACCTGCAGAATCGTGCATTTTGTGGGTTTTGTGCCTGCCTTCTTGCACTCCAGGCTCAGGGCACGTGTCAGGACTCCGTTCCTTTTTATGGCTGCATAATACTCCTCTGGCTGCACCGCGTGTATCCGTTCTTCCCTCAGGGGACATTGAGTTGTGTGCACGTTTTGGCAGTTATGAATAATTCTGCTTGTCTGGGGGCAAGTGTCGGACGGACATATGTCATTCTCTTGCTTACGTACCCAGGAAGAGGAGTCCTGGGACATGTGACAACGGTTTACCTTTTGGGAAAACTGCCGAGCCGCTTTCCACAGCGACTGCACCATTTTGCGTTCTCCTCAGCTGCGCCTGAGGGTTCCAGTTTCTCTGCACTTTCTCCCCATCCTTGTCCGTACTTCTTTTCCTGTTTGCTTTTTATTTATTTTTAACTTGCAGCCATGTCAGTGTGTGTGACACGGTGTCTTCTCATTTGGGATTTGTGTTTCTGGTGATGGCGGGTGTCTTTCTGGTGCTTATTGGCCATTTATGTATCATCTTTGGGGAAATGTCTGTTCCAATCCTTCACCCAGTCTGCTTCTTTTCACTTTAATGTGACTACTAGAAATTGTGGGGTTTCCATACGGGGCGGACATTACCTTTCTCTCTGGGAGGTTTTGAGATTGGTCAGGGGGACAGGGAGACTAAGGAATATCTCAGATTCTTCCTTCCTTCTCCGTGTCATTCTCAGGTCACCAAGATTGCTGTCCCCCTTGAGGTCCTCTCCCCGAGGCACAATCAGGAGTGTCATTACGTGGAACTTCTCCAGGCACCCTGGGGGACAAGGGTTAGCTAGTCTGAGGGGCCTGTGAGTCCGGCTGAAGTGAAGGGGGCCTCTGGCCTTCAAAGCAGATCATTTCAATGAGTGAAACAGAGCGGTGGAGGGGTCCTTTCCTTCTCTATCACGTGATCTGCGTCACCCTTGCAAGGGGGCTTTCCGAAAGTTAGGATTTTAAAATTTACATTTTATGGAGCTTTTAGAGTGGTAGAATTTGTCTAATTACTGCTTTGAAAATTTATGAACTGTTGAGCTGCTTTTTCTAGGAATCTAATGTGGAAATAGTTGGATCAAGTAGACTCGTTCCTCAGAACGGTTATGATACATTTCTACGTGGGTGATTCGTCCTGAGGTCTTCTGAGTTGAGTTTCCAGTTACGTTCTGGTGGCGTTAGTGCTGCTGAGCGTCCCCGGGGACGGTCCACGCACCCCGGGAAGTGCGGCTCCCCCCAGGGTCACTCTGCAGCAGAATGTGAGAACTAGCTGGGTTGCTTAGAGTAGAACATATAATGCATTTTAAAATAATATTGTTTAAAAAAAATAAATATTGTTTAATGCAGATTTTTTTAATTGAATCTCCAAAAAGCTAGAAGCATTTTCATTGTTTCCTGAAAATGATTTAATGAGATTTTCAATAAACATAAACCTGCATATAAAATACCTTGATGGCGCTTTATGATCCTCTCCTCCTTTGCTTCGTTGCAGACTGTACTTTTGCATGCATAAGTAAGCAGGTGGGGGAAGATAACTGAAATATCTTTTCTTTGGAAGATTAGAGTCGCTGGGAGACAGACATTTCCTCAGATCCTGCCTCGACCCTCGGATAGTTACAGACTCCGGTGTGGATTCTTTGGAGCGGGGCCAAGGGGGATGAGTGGAGAAGAAATGATTGAGAATGTCCTGGGGGTGCCTGGGTGGCTCAGTCGGCTAAGCATCCAGCTCCTGGTTATGGCTCAGGTCACGATCTGAGGGTTGTGAGATCGAGCCCCGTGCCGGGCTCCGTGCTGGACGTGGAGCCTGCTTGAATTTCTGTCTCCTTCTGCCCCCTCACTGTCACCCCCTGCCCCTGCTCATGTCCGTTCTAAAAAATGTGTGTGTGTGTGTGTATGTATGAATGGAATCAGACGGTAGCTGTCCTTCCGTGACTGGCTTCCGTGGCTTCGCGCAGCGTGCTCGAGGTTCATCCATGTTGTAATAGCATATGGCAGACAGTTGTTTTAAAGGCGGCCTGACAGTCCGTGAACGTAGCTGCCGTGTTTTCTTGGTCATCTGTCGAGGACGGGCTGCTTCTGGCTCTGGGCTGTCGTAAGCAGTGCTGCTCTGAACATGTCGGTGCGAGGATCTCTTCCAGATTCTGCTTTGCGTTCTCTTGGTTCTAGATTGGGAAGCGGGGCCGCCTGATCCTGTGCTCTTCTGTGTGTGTACAGAACTTGTGCGAACCTCTCCCGAGGGCAGCAAGCCCTCCCTGACTGCCCGTCTGACTCCCCGCTGCATGCGTCCCCCTGTCGCTGACGTTCTCTTCTGTCTCCTGCCCCCAGGGTATCTGCAGACACTCCCCTTGATGATCTGTCCCTGAGATGCCATCGCTGTGGCTTCCTTCCTTTTGTGCCAGGAAATGTTCCGAGTCCTCAGATCTCCCAAAATAAACATGGTTTGTTTGGCCACATCTCATTTCTGGGCGCACCCCTGCACTCCAGAAAGCTCTGTCCAAGCCAAAGCAAAAGTAAGGGCTGGACGGAGGTCCAGGAGGAAGCCAGGGGTGCGGACATAGGAAATGCCACGGTTGTCATTGTCCACGGTTAAGCAGGAACCTGGCAGAAACGTGTCCCCAGGTTGTGAGCCGCGTGTCCGCTGTGGTATTTTGCAGGCTTTGTTGCTTATGACATGGTGTGAAATGTCCACATTTCACGGTGTGCACAGCTGTGTGTGTACAGAACAGCACCTGTGTGATGTGCTGTAATAGGATTCCAGTCCCCTCTTTTTCAGGTGTGTGTTTGCTTTGGGCCCACGAGCCCGGTATCCTGCGGGTCCCAGTTTGGCAAGTAGCGAGCAGCAGCCTGCTTCCTTGATCAGGCCTGCTGGGGCTCGGGTTCAGGCTCGGCCTGTTTGCTGTGAGGAAAGCCCTGTGGCCTCGAGTCTCTTAAACAGTCTGTGCCTCAGTTTCCTGTCCTCTAAAATGGGATAATATGCTGCCCGCCTCTTAGAACCTGGGGTGAGGAGTAAGCGAGCGAGGGGACTGCAGAGCTCCAAGGGCACGCCCACGGGCTGCTTGTTACGCACGCTGCACACTCCCGCTCCTTACTTTCCCCTCGGTGTTCACTGCTCCCTGAGTCCTGCGTTGTTCCTTCCTCCTCTGCTGTTTTCGGCCTCCCCAGCTTGCAGTCACTTCGTGTGAGCCCCTCTGTCCCCTCCCCCCACCCCCACAGGCGGTAAGGAGCCCTTCCTCTTCCCTGCTCCCCGCCCCAGGGTGCAATCGGACCTGTAGCTCAGGACATGACCGCGTCCAGCGTCCCCAGAGAGAGTGCCCAGTTGCTGCTGCAGCTTCCGTGGGGGGAGCGTGTCTCAGGGCCACACAGCCAGGGGATCCACTTAGCCCTTGCTTGGGTTACAGGCTGTTGTTGGGACAGCAAACCTCTCACCGTGTGAGCTCCTGCTCCGGCCGCCGCAGCAGCTGAGAGCTCAGCCTGGGAGCTGTGCCNCGACAGCTGCTAGGGTTGGGGGGGGGGTGGCTGCTCCCTTTTCCCAAGGGAACATCTTATCAAGGCTCTTGTAAGTTGTAAGGTTGCCAGCGCCGTTTCATTCTGTGTTTATCTTCCTTGCAGGCAGTTTTAGTGAATAATATCACCACAGGGGAGAGGCTCATCAGAACCCTGCAAGGTGAGTTCTAATCCCCTCCTTTACACCTGATGTTAGGCCTTTTAGGAAAAGCCCACCTTTCCTCTTGTCCCTCTCTAGCAGCTCTCATTCTAATCTAATCATGGGCAGGATCGTGAGTAATTGAGTAATCTTTACTGTATTTTTGCCAAACCGCAGTTTCTTAAAGAGCGTTTTTCCTTTTAAAAATGTTACCGAACACATTGTAAGGTGTTGTGTGCAGATTTCAGATTCTCCCTTTTTGATAGGTGATCTGTTCTGTATAATTCTTAACCTATCACATATGTATAAAATATGCATGGTATATATAGGATTTCTTTTAAATGGGTCACCCTGAATTCAGATTTCCTTTATGAAAATTGTAAAAATTATCCAGCCCCATTCAATTCCATTTCTTTGCTGCCCTGATTCAGTTTGGCAGCCAGGGCTGGTTTCCGTCAGGCCCTGGGAAGCAGCGGTGGGGTGGTGAGGGCAGTCACGAGAGGAGCCCCTCTGTGCTCAGCTCCCCCTTCGGATATGACTGGGGGGCTTGACAGGCCCTCTGTGGTCCTGGGGCCTGGTGAAAGGAGGGCTGGGTCCTGTGAGGCTGACCTTTGCCATGGGTAGGAAACTCCCACGCCTCCACCCTCCCCACCCCGCCCCGCCTTACTTCCGACCTCTGGGACGGGAAGCTCTGTCGAGAGCTGTGCCCTCCAGAGTGGTGGCCACGAGCTATGTGGCCAGTGAACCCCTGAAATGTGGCTGGTGGGATGGAACTGGATTTTAAATTTTTGTGTAATTTTCAGTGATTTAAATTAAAGACTGAAACTTGATTCTGTTATTGGGAACGCTAAGTAGTTACAACTTGTAGGTCAGTCTGCTTCTTAATTGTACATTTGACGAAACCTAAATTCGGATCAGGCACTCCCAGTGCAGATTTAACGTCTGCATTGAGATGTGCTCTGATTGTACCCACCAGCTTTCAAAGGCGCAGTGTGAAAGAGAGAGTGTAAAAGATCTCATTCATGATTTTCTTATGTTCAGTATGTGTTGGCACAATAGTGTTGTGTAGCTGTCGGGTTCAATCAGATGTATTATTAAAAATACACCTGGTTTAGTTCTTAAAAATGGGGTTGGCTGGAAAAATTACCCACGTGGCTTGCCTTCTAGTTCTGTTAGACGGTGCTGGTCTGGGATTGTCATCCCAAATCTGCTTCCGAGAATCCGAGTAGGGGAGATTCAGGGTTATACAAAGTTACAGGGGTCACCGGACTGCTGCGGGCTTCACAGAGCTCCCCTTTCTTGTCTGGCCTTTTGAGATTCACCCACATTGTGGATGTCAGTGGATTATTCCTTCTGTTCTCGAGCAGTAGTCCCTCGCCCCATACTTGGTTTGATTGTGGGAGTTTTTTTAATGTGTGGTTTATTGAGGTGTAATTTACACCCGGTATAGCGTACCCTTTATAGTATAGAGTTCTGTGTTTGGACAAAGGCATAGTCCCCTAGACCATCACAGCCACGGCCAGACCCTGTCCCTTCAGGAAGTTCCCCCCCAACCCTTTGCAGTCAGTCCCCTGCCTCAGCGTGCAGCGCCCCCTGAGTGGTTCTGCGACCCCACAGGTTTAAGTCTTCCGGCATGTCCTAGAACTGCGAGTGAGACGGAGCCTTGTTGCTGTGTGTTTGGCATTTCAGTGAATCCTTCACTTTCATTTCATTCCCCCCCCCCCCCCCCCAGAGTGCTGTAGGTTTAGAGCTTTGAGGACAAACCTCAGGGATGTGGGTGTGTCCAGGGCTGTGTCCTGGGCCCCTGCTGCAGCCTGCTGGCCACTCTGCTGTCACCTCTGTGGCAGCTTGTCTTTCCCCTCCAGCCTGGCCCTTTGTCAGCGGCTGCTGTTCTCCGCAAGGCTTTTAGGAGCCGAGAGGTCAGGGCAGCAGGGCTGGGCTGATGAATCTCCTCAAGGAAAGCTGCTGTTTCCCAGATGGGGGGTGGGGATTAAATGAGCAGGGGCCTCCGGGGAGTGGGGGACGGATGGTGGGAGGAGGGGGCGGCTGGCAGGTAGCCTGGTGGCGGAGCTCGGGGTCTGCCATGAGTGCCTGCGTACCTGAGCAGATGTTGAAACCGCGTTCCACAGGCTGGAGGATAAGTCTGCCGGGGACCAGGGGACACGGTGGCCTGTGTCAGCTTGTGGGACAGCTCGGGCTTTAGGATGTCTAAGGAACAGCTGAACAGAACGTCCTCACGCATTTTAAGGGTCTGAGGTCAAAAAAGTGATTTAAGAGAGGTTTGGAAAAGAGGGGGCAGATTCCAGTTGGGTTGTGGATTTCCAGGGCTCCTCCACGGTTCTGGAATGTTCTCATCCCTCTCCCCTCCCTTCCTTACTCTCCTGTGTGCCATCGCCCACTGTGTTGACGCGTCTGCGTTGTCACGGCCACGCGACCGCTGGGCCCGGGTCCTGCTCCCGCGTCAGACCAGTTAAAGGCCTTGCAGAAGAACTACGGCCGGCTGCAGCAGGATGTGCTCCAGTTCCAGCGGAACCAGACCAACCTGGAGCGGAAGTTCTCCTACGACCTGTAAGTGTGCCCGCGCCCACGGGCTCTGCGGGAGGCCCCGGACGCCTCAGCACGTGGGTGCGGGCCATGCGTCAGACGGCCGTGGAAGAGCATTAGCCCGTGGCTCACAGCGCAGGACGCACGGGAGGGCGGTGTTCTGAGCAGGACGGGACTTCTCAGCGGGGAGGTGCGTTAGGTTCTGAAGCGCAGGTGCTGCTGAAGTCAGTGGCGGAGAGCCTTTAAGGGCGTCTCCCCGAGGTGCTCAGACGCGCCCCACGTCCCCCTCCCGGACGGAAAGGCGTTTTGGCGTCAGATCAGCGATGCAGGTCTGGGGGTCGGCATGGGGCGTTCTGTTTCTGTGAGTTCTCGTCTTTCCAAACTTCTGCAGTGAGAGCGATGGACACATCATCATTAGATGTATTTAAGGTATAAAACGTGAAGTTCGGATATGCCTCTACATTGTGAAGTGACGTCCCCGGTCAGGCTAATTAACCCTGCTCTTTGCACGTGTGGTGGGAACACTTCGGATCTCCTCTCTCCGCACGTTCCAGGGTAACCGTAGTCGCCACGCTGCCCGTTGCAGCCCCAGCTTACCATTAGGGTGATAACTTCAGTTGCCTACAAGAACCTTACACATTGACTTCTGCGAACATTTTTATAACCAGAACAGAACAATCAACTTTCAAAAGGTTAGCTAACCCCTAGAGTAGGATAGTAAAAACCAATTTAGAGAGCGGAGAAGAAGTCCCAGTCTGTGTATTTTTTCCCCCCATAAAAGCAGCATAACTCAGGCACGGGGGGTCTGAGACGCAGAGGCAGCAAGACACCTGTGAGCCCAGTCCTCTTTTCCATTTGCTGACTTCTCCCTAATCCGTGTCCAGGGTCACACGGATTTTTCACGTGATTGCAGTCACTGTTAACATCTTTAAATCACTGTATAAATAAAAGTCCGTGCTGCTCTGAAATGTAGTATCATTAAAAATGGCTGGTTGATATGGTGGAGGCACCAAATTTAATTCATGATTTCCCTGTTTGGATATTTAGATTACTTCTAAGTTTTGATTATTATAACTAGCCTGATACCAATGTGTATAACTTTTAAACATTATTTTGGGTTATTTCCTTCTAAAAAGGATTCAGCAGTAGGTTTAATGTCATAAATTGTCAAGTTGCCTTCTGAATAAGTTTCCTCACCCCACTGCCCTCATTGGGATTCTGAGATCCTTCCAAAAGATTGTCTGCTTACTGTGTTATCTTCCTGATTGCTTTAAAACCAAATACTGCTAAAACCAGGAAGCCCCAAATAAATAAATATGCAGAGGATATGCACCAACAGTTAATACAAGGGAAACATAATTAGAAAATATGCATATGGCGGGGCGCCTGGGTAGCATAGTCGTTAAGCGTCTGCCTTCGGCTCAGGGCGTGATCCCGGCGTTCTGGGATCGAGTCCCACATCGGGCTCCTCGGCTGGGAGCCTGCTTCTTCCTCTCCCTCTCCCCTGCTGTGCTCCCTCTCTCGCTGGCTGGCTGTCACATAAATAAAATCTTCAAAAAAAAAATAAAATATGCATATGGAACCTTCTTCAGCTAGGCCAGCGGTTCTCAATTTTGGGTGGCGATTTTGCTCCCAGGAGACCTTTGGCAGTGTCCAGACACCTGCGGCAGGCATCCTGCAGTGCACAGGGCAGGGCCCCTAACAGAGTTTTCTCTGGCCTCAAACACCAGTAGTATTCAGTTGAGAACCCCTGAGCTAGGCTAGTAATCAGTGAGGTGCATTCAGACAAAAATAAATATGGCCCCACTCTATTATTCATCCTTAGAAGATACCTTTACGCGCATTGGCCTTCCATTCATTAAAATAGGATAAACCATTAATGGCCTCACTTGATGAATGTTGACCCAGAAGATGTTGACCTCGCTGGAAATCAGCAGTCGGGTGGGCCTGGTGACGGGGACGGCAGCTCTGTCCCCATGTCAGCAGACAACGAGCAGAATGGCTAGGCATGCTGGACTCACCCTTTTTCTTTTAGGAGGTTTGGCGGCTAGATTGAAACTTTCTGGCTGACATCCGTATTGAGGTAGTTGTGCCCGAAGTGGTGAACTGGATAAAAGCGTGTTTCCTTGGGGGGGGGGGCGGGGAGGGGATGTTAATGGACTGTTGGAAGCTGGGAAGAGTTACTCTTACGGTCTTTGGAGTATAAACCCTTTTCGAGAATCTGGTAAAAGGTGCAGACCCCTCGTTAGCACTGTCTGCGGAGTTGCGCATTCAGTCCGTGGGACATCGGAAGCTTACCTGCACACCGTCTGTGAGCGCACCCTGTCCGGTCTACACCGCTTACAGGAGGCGGTGCTGGGAGTGAGCGCGCGGACAGCGAGGCCGGGTTTCCTGATGCGCAGGTCAGTGTTCGTTCTTTTGCATCGGCGTCCCCGCTCCCGCTCCCGCACTGGCGGACATCGCTAAGCGATCGCTGCTCTTGGTCCGCACGCTGCCTTGCAGGCTTTCTCCCCAAAGCGCGTAGGGTTGGTTTCTCACGTGAAACTGGTTGTCGTCTCATCTCCGTGCCGTGAGGAAATAGTGTGCAAAAGCTGTTACCGGGCTAGAACAGCGCTGCTCCGAGGGTTAGCGTCCTGGGTGGTCGGTCACGCACCTCCATCGATCCCCGTATGGCGGCCGTCCCGTTGATAACCGTCCGCCCATCGATCGCAGCAGTCAGGATAGCCCTGGCGGCAGGTGCTGTGTGTCTGTTTTCGCTGTAGTTGGTGGCGGAACGGTTACCACGTGCGCGTGAGTCCACGTTCCCCTGGGGCCTTCGGGCAGTCACACCGTCACCGTCCACGTGACCTGCGTCCCGGGATCGGAGCTCCATCCTGAGCTGGTTCTCCGGCTGCTGTGGAGCTAGAACGGGGAAGGCTGGCCTTCACCCGCAAGGCTGGCGAGGGAGGCTCTCCGTACTTGATTTGGGGAGGGCCGAGAGCAGGAGAAGACAGCGCAGATGTCCCGTTTGTAGGTTTTTAAAGGTGCGGGAAGGGCCATGGCCCTGTTCGTTGGCTGGCCCCGAGCTTCTGGGCTGCGTGTGTAGTCCGTTCAGGATGCAGACGTCTCTGGTCTCGCTCTCTGCGTTTCAGCTGCTGTGGACCAGTCCACCACCCGTGACTTGCATGTTCGTGAGAATTTTATTTAAATGAATTTTTCAGCGAGTCTTCTCTTGATCTGTAAGCTGTCCAAGGTCCGGAAGTCCGTCTCTCTCTGTTTCTGCAATACCTGATGCCCGTCTCCGCATGTCGCTCGCGGAGACCCACGGAGCCCTTCGAGCCGCGGGTCATGTTCATGAGTTATGGGCCGGGGGCAGGCGCCGCTGGCTCCGAAGGGCCTGGGGCCCAGGACAGGCCACAGTGCAGTAGAGAGGGTGCCGCGCCAGCAAACCCCAAGTCTGCCTTCAGCCTTATGGCTCTGTGTCTCTCTGACCCTGGTCAGTGTCCCAATTCAGGTCACCCCCGGCTTCCTTATTTGTACAGGTGGGTAATTCTCTCACCTACAGCCCTGACACACAAGGTACTCTTAGGTTCCAGGCTGCGAGCTCTGGCGGTGCCGCAGGATACCTTGGCTAAGCGCGGGCTCAGTCTGAGTCAGCTGACAGCTCCAGCACCGATTCTCTGACGCTAGCTGGGTGTCCTCCAGTTCAGTTCGTTTTTATTTTTATTTTTAAAAAATGAATCTTAAATCTTGGAACAGTTTCGGGTTTACAGAATTATTACGAGAGTTCTGTATACCGCAGACCCGGTTTCCCTATGGTTCACACTTTACATTGACGTGGTGTATTTGCACAGTTAATGAACCAATTAACTGAAGTTCGTACTTCATCTGTGTTTCCTCCGTTTTCCCCTAACGTCCTTTTTCTCTTCCAGGATCCCACATTCCTTCTACTCGGTTCTCTCAGAGTCCTCTTGGCTGTGACCGTTTCTCAGACTTATTTTTTATGATCTTGATAGTTTTAAGGAGTAGTGGTCAGGTGTTTTGTAGAATGTGTTCCAGTTGGGACTTATCTGGTGTTTTTTTTCACGGTTAAACGGGGGCAACACGTTTCTGGGAGGAAGGTCACAGAGGTAAGGTGCCACTCTCGGTACTTCGCGTCAGGGCGCGTGCCATCCACAGGACTTGTCGCTGTTGACGTTCATCCTGATCACCTCGCTGGGGTAGGTTTTGTCTGCGAAGTTGCTGTGTTCTCTGTCCCTCTGTACTGTCGTCTTAGGAGGAAGTCCACGTGCACAGCCTACGCCTAGAGATCGGGGGGGTGGGGGGTGACGCTCCATTTCCCTAGGGGCACGGTATCGGTATCAACTGCAATTTTCCTGGCACAGGACAGCTGGCTGTTCGTACCTGTCTGATTATTTGTATCAGCATGGACTTATGAATATTTATTTTATACTTTGGGTTATAATTTATTTTTCGCTCACATTGTTCCAGCTTCGGTCATATCCCCAGCATTGTGCCCCTGCCCTCTTTCTAGGCACTTTGTTATACACTCCGGCACCAAAAGATGCTCCAGGCTCATCTCTTGTATATCCTGTTCCAGTCCTAGAATCACCCAATCAACCATTTCTCTCTCCCTCTTTTTTTTTTTTTTTTAAATTGGAGAGTGGCATTAAGAAGCCAAGATCTGGGTACTAGGAGTGTTTGTTGCCGCTGGGGTGTGGTTGTTTCTAAGCTTTATCAGCTGCAGAGTAAAGAGACCTGTGTGTGTACTAACCTGTGTTATATACAGACATTGACGGATATTTTTACGGTTTCCAGCTGTAGTCCTACTAAACCAAGCATAAGTTCATAGGTGTCTCCAATTCTAATCTAAGTTAACAGAATAGTATATAGTTGGATATGTTCTCAACTTGGGACAGTATGCGATTATTAATATTTTGTGGCTCAAAATATTTTTTTTTAAGATTTTATTTATTTATTTGACAGAGATAGAGACAGCCAGCAAGAGAGGGAACACAAGCACGGGGAGTGGGAGAGGAAGAAGCAGGCTCATAGCGGAGGAGCCTGATGTGGGGCTCGATCCCACAACGCCGGGATCACGCCCTGAGCCGAAGGCCGACGCTTAACAGCTGTGCCACCCAGGCGCCCCTCAAAATATTTTTAAAACTGCCTGTGGCAAAGTAATTCCTGCATTTCCAAACCCGCCTTGCAGTGAACCATAGCCTGGTGACTACGTTCTGGCCAGTGGGGAAAGAAAGTGGGTACAGGACTGTAGGAATGCTTCTGGAAGTGAGGCTGGTCCACCACACCCCCTCCCTTTACGTTTCCTCCTTGTTCCTTCCTGCTGCCTGGGACTCACGCAAGATGGCTGGGCCACGGTAGCCGTCTCGGATCGTGAGGCTGGAAACCAGTGCTAGGATCAGGAAACCGAAAGAGAAGCCTGTATCCCCGGTGACGCAGAGCCGCCATCCTGGTGCTGGGCTGCGGGAGACGCAGATTGCTCTCGTTTGCACTTTGTGTGTCCGCAGCCAAACCTGATATGCTAACTTACCCACTTTTTGAAGGTGCGTTCAGACACTGTTCTTAAACAGTCATTTTCATGAATCCTTACCTATGACCCCAAAACAGACTTCTTAGGGAAGGTCATTTAGGATGGAATCATGCCGAGTGGGGCGTAGAGAAGGGAGGCTAGGACTCGTGCTGGAAAAGAAAGAGGACGTGAGGAGCTCGGAGCGGTCTGGGCGAGGCCGACTGTCCTGTGGTCCCCGAGATGAGCGGAGAGGAGTCCTACTTTGGGCGTGGCCGTGCAGGTGACTGGGTATGTGGGCCCCGCTGGGAAAGTCGTCTTCTCCTTCCTGGATTCTGAGGACACAGATGTTAGATCTCTGTACAGTCATGCAGATCCCCCAAGCGGGTTCGTTTTCTTTTTCTTTTTCCCGCGGTCTGTTTTCTGTTACTTTGGGTAGCATCTGTTGTTCTGTCTTCCAGTTCACAGATTCTTGCCTCCGTTCTGCTATTTGCAGTCATTCCTTAAGTTCTTTTATTTTGGTTATTGCATTTTTCAGTTGGAAAATTTCCATGTGGTTCTTCCTTACATCTTCTGTTTCTTTGCCGAGACATTTAGTTTTTCATTTGTTTCAAGCATGTTTGAATTGCTCACTGAAACATTTCTCCGGTGGCTGTTTTGAAGTGTTTGTCAGATCCTTGTAACTTCTCTGTCGTGTCGGTGTTGCAATCTATCGATGGTCTCTCTCCGCTCGGTTTGAGATCTTCCTGGTGCTTGAGGTGATGGGCGATTTTCAGTTGAAGCCTCTGGTGGGTGGGACAAGCCCTGACTCGTCGCTGCCCCTTGGCTGCCACCCCAGGGGGAGAGGACACATTCCCATCAGGTGGGGGCCGAAACGCAGGCCTCCCACGTGCCTCCAGTGTCACCGCTGTGGTGGTCTGTAGATACGGGGCCCCGGCCAGCCTGCCTTCTCTCCCGCCGTTCAGTCCTCTTCTGTTTATTTTAAATACAATGCCCGGGGTTTTTAGTTGTGCTTGGTGGGAGGATTAGGGAAACCCCTTCTATTCCATCTCCCCAGAAATGGAAGTCCGGCTGGATTTTGACACTGTCCAGTGTTAGCACAAACCCCACAGTCCCACGAGACTCCCCTCTTCAGATGACACCCACAAGTTCTGGGTGTCCCCAGGGCACCTGTACTCTGTCTCCTGGCTACAAGTTCGGTGCTTCCTGAACCCGTCGGGGTTGGTAATTCTCTAGGACTGCCCACAGAACTCAGCCAGGTGCTGCATCAGGACTACAGCTTGTCATAAGGGCTGGATCTCAGGAACAGCCGTACGGTAGAGTCTTGGTGTGAGGGCAGTTGTGGGGGAGACCGCTCCTTTCCTGGTGGAGTTGGGGTGCCACATTTCTAGTGCATCGATGTTCACCAGCCGAGAAGCTTGCCGAGCCTCATCCCCTGGAGATTTTATCTGAGGTTTGACCACATAGGCACAGTCGATTAAATCATTGGCCACATGATTGAACTCCATCTCTGCTCTCCCCGTTCCCTGGAGGGAGGTGGTCCGGCCGAAAGTTCCCACCCTGTAATCATGGGGCTGGTTCCTCTGGCCACCAGCCCCATCCTAAGGCTGTGTGAGGTGGCGCTCTAGCCTAAACTCAGGTGTGGTCCAGAGGGGCTCGTCTGACTGTCAGAAGACCCTCCCATAACTCAGGAAATTCCAGGGGCTTTAGGAGCTCTGTGCTAATAGCTGGGGACAAGACCATGTATATGTTTCTTATTATAGCACGTATTGTATTTTTAATTTTTTTAAAAAGCTTTTATTTATTTATTTGAGAGGGAGAGGAGGGAGAGCACAGAGGGAGTGAGCGAAGCAGACTCCCCGCTGAGCAGAGAGCCTGACGTGGGGCTCGATCCCAGGACTCTGGGATCATGACCCGATCCAAAGGCTTAACCAAAGTTTAACCAACTGAGCCACCCAGGTGTCCCTAAAAATTATTTTTTCTAACCAGTAAAGTTCACCTGTTTCAGAACAGTGTGACAAATGTGTAGTGACTTTCAGTTTTCTTGCCATTTAGTAACTGAAACCCACGTGTTGCCCTGCCTTATGCCCCCCCTTGAGCTGAAGAGCCGGAACCAGGAAAAAGATGCGCTGTGTCTTACCGGCATGATGGATTCCATAGCCGCGGCAGGAAATACTTGCTGTGTAGACACATCCCTAAATACTTGTCTTTCTTTTTGCTTTCTTTCACCAAAGGAGCCAGTGCATCAATCAGATGAAAGAGGTGAAGGAGCAGTGTGAGGAGCGAATAGAAGAAGTCACTAAAAGGGGAAATGAAGCTGTTGCTTCCAGGGACCTGAGTGAAAAAAAGGACCAAAGCCAGCAGGTAATTCTGGGTTTTTTTCTGCCCAGGATTCTGGAAGGCATTCCTCCCCTCTCTTCAGGCATTCTGTTCCCTTGTCTGCTGTCTGATTTGCTCCTCTCTCTGTTCTCTTCGGTTGTTTGGTTCCCTGCGACACGCCAGCCAGTCCCGGGATGCCGCGACTCTGGCAGGGCAGACTGGGCTCTGGCCTTGTCCTTGGGCTCGGGGCTTTACCGGGGTTTCTTCATTTAAGGTCTCCAGCCATCCTGCGAGAGAGTTGCTGCTGTTCTGTTTCGAAGGCCCTGAGACCCGTGGGCAGGGTTCGGTACAGTGGCCCCCGCACCAGCTGGTCAGTGCTGGGGCTGACGAGAGCCCACGTTGGCAGGGTGCGTGACGCCCGGCCACGGAGCTGCGGCTCGAAGCCTTCAGGAAATCTGCGTGTGTTGGTTTTAAATATAGCAGCTTTATTGAGGGATAATTCACAGACCATACCGTTCACCCATATAATATTATAATTCATCGGTTTTTAGTACATTCACAAAATTGTGCAGCCATCATCACAGTTTTAGAACATTTTCATTCCCCCAAATAAACCCCATAACCATTGGCTCTCCCCATTCGGTCCTAGAAAACCATTAATCTACTTTCTGTCTCTAGAGATTTGCTTTCTCTGGACATTTTATATCAGTAGAATCATACGCTATGTGGCCTTTTGTGTCTGGATCCTTTCGCTTAGTGTAATGCTTTCAAGGTTCATCCATGTGTTTGTATGAATATTTCCTATTCGTGGCTGGATAATGTCGTATGGGTAGGACATGTTTTGTGGAGTCATTTGTCAGTTGATAGGTATTTGCGTTATTTCTAGTTTTAGGCTGATGGATATTCTGCTGTGAACGCTCACGTAGGCATTTTTGTATGGATGTAAGTTTTCATTTCTCTTAGATATATAGTTAGGAGTGGAATTTC
The DNA here is from genome assembly GCF_017311325.1 of Ursus maritimus. Taxonomy (NCBI): domain Eukaryota; kingdom Metazoa; phylum Chordata; class Mammalia; order Carnivora; family Ursidae; genus Ursus; species Ursus maritimus. Next base: position 4,153,108 of record NW_024426008.1, read on the forward strand.
TGCATCATATGGTGACTTGATGTTTAATGAGAAAGTGCCAGACCATTTTCAAAAAGCGATCACACTCTTTTACATTTTCACCAGCAGTTTGAGGGTTCCAGTTTCTCCACGTCCTTGCCAGCTCTTGTTATTATTGGTCTTGGTCATTGTAGCCGTCCTGGTGGGTGTGGAGTCCTGCCTCATTCTGGTTCGGATTTGGATTTCCATACTAACTAATGTCGAGCATCTTTTCTTGTGCTTTCTTAGGCACTTGTATCTTCTTGGAGAAATGTCTGTTCACTTCCTTTACCCATTTTTAAATTGAACTATTTTATAATTGAGTTGGGAGTTCATATCTATATGTATATCTATCTATATAGGTAGAGAGATTAGATATGATTTGCAAATATTTTTCCATTCTGTGAGTTGTTTTTTTTACTTTCTTCCTGGTGTTCATTGGAACATAAAAGTTTTTAGTTTTGATGAAGTCCCGTTTGTTAGTTATTCTGTTTTGTGTTCCTTTGGTGTCATAATTTAAAACACTTTGCCTGATCCAAGGCCATGAAGGTTTACATTTTATTCTAAGAGTTTTATAGTTCTTAGCTCTTACATTTAGTCCTATGACCCATTTTGAGTTAATTTTTTATATCCGGTGTGAAGTAGGGGTCCAACTTCATTCTTTTGCATGTGGATATCCAGTTGTCTCTTGGCTCTTTTTCTGAAAAAAACTAGTCTTTCTTCCACTGAACTGTCGTGGCACCCTTGTCAAAAATCAGTTTACCGTAAATATGGGGGGTTATTTGTGGATTGCCTAATTGCCCTGGCCAGAACCTCCATTCAGTGTTAAACAGAAGTGGAAGAACAGATATCCTTTTTCTTGATCATGGAGGGAAAACATTTAGTTTTTACCATTAAGTTTGTTGTTAGTTGTGTGTTTTCATAGATGGACTTTATCAAAGTTGAGGAAGTTCCCTTCTGTTCTTGTGTGTGTGTGATTTATTTATTGTAGAGAGCATGTGCAAGGGGTGCGAGGGGCAGAGGGAGAGACCGAGTCTCAAGCAGACTCCCTGCTGAGCGCAGAGCCTGAGGCAGGGCTCGCATCTCGTGACCTTGAGATCGCGACTGGAGCCTGGAGCCCAAACCGAAAGCTTAACCCACTAAGCCACGCAGGCATCGCTTCCCTTCTTCGTTGTTGAGTGTTTTTATCAAGAGGTGTTGGCTTTTGTCAAATTCTTTTTCTCCATCTGTTGAGACGATCGTGTGTTTTTGTCCATTATGCTATTGATACGATATTACACTGATTTTTTTAGATGTTTCACCTTGCGTTCATGGGATTTAACCCACTTGCTCATGCTGTATAACCCTTTTATATGTTGCTGGATCTGATTTGTTAGTATTTTGTTAAGGACTTTGGTGTTTATATCCATGAGAGATATTGGTTTTCTTGTAATGTTTTTCGTTTTGATATCTAGTAATATTGGGCTCATAGAACTGAGTTGGGGCATATTCCTTTCTCTTGGTCTTTTTGTTTGGTTTTGTTTTTTGTTTTTGGTTTTGGTTTTTTTTTGAAGAGTGGAGATCTGGTATTCTTTAAATGCTTGGTGGGATTCACTAGTGAAGTCATCTGGGCTTGGGCTTTTCTTTGGGGGAAGTTTTTAAATGACTAATTCAACCTCTTGTTATATAACAAGTCTATTCACATTTTTTCTTTTCTTTCTTTTTTTTTTTTATTATTTATTTTTATTATTTGTTATCCGGAAGGCCTTGAGGTGGGTGCTCAGCATCGAGTGGACAGAGAGGAAATGGGTAGAGGGCCAGGGGGAGAGAATCTTCAAGTATACTCTTGGCTGAGTGCGGAGCCCAACGTGGGCCTTGATCGCATGGCCCATGAGATTATGACCTGAGCCAAAACCAAGAGTCAGACACAACCAGCTGAGCCACCCAGGCACCCCTCACATTTTCTATTTCTTGAGTCAGTTTGGGTAGTTTGTATTGTTCTAGGAATTTGCCTAATGTCCTCTAAGTCATCAAAATTGATATATAGTTATTCATGGTATTGCTTTTTAATATTTTTATTTGTGTAAGGTCAGTAATGTTATCCTGTTTTATTTTTTATTTTAGTAATTTGAGTTTTCTCATTTTCTCGGTTAATCTAGCTAAAGGTTTGTCAATTTTGTTCAACTTTTTGAAGAACTTTTATTTCATTGATGTTCTCTATTGTTTTTCTGTTCTATATTTCATTAATTCCTTTTTTTTTTTTAAGATTTTATTTATTCGACAGAGATAGAGACAGCCAGCGAAAGAGGGAACACAAGCAGGGAGAGTGGGAGAGGAATAAGCAGGCTCCTAGCGGAGCAGCCTGATGTGGGGCTCGATCCCAGAACGCTGGGATCACACCCTGAGCCAAAGGCAGATGCTTAATGACTGAGCCACCCAGGCGCCCCTGTATTTCATTAATTCCTGCTCCAACCTTTATTATGTCCTTCTTTGCTTTAGGTTCTGTTTGCTTTTCTTTTTCCAGTATCTTAAGATGGAAGATTAGGTTACTGATTTGCGATCTTTCTTTTCTTAATATAGACTCGCAAATTACCCCTAAGCCCTGCTTTAACAGCCTCCCATAAGTTTGGTATGTCATGTATTTGTTTTAGTTTTTCTCAAGATATTCTTATTTGCCTTGTGATTTCTTTGACCCATTGGTTTAATTTAGGAGTGTGTTGCCTAATTTCCACATGTTTGTGAATTTCTCAAATTTTATTGTCATTGATAATTTCATTCCATTGTGAATGGCATCGTACAAAGTACGTTCTCGAATTATTTCAGATTTGTTGAGGCTTGTTTCATTGTCTAGCATCTGTCCTGCGGAATGGTCCACGTGCACTTGAAGAATGTGTTTTGCTCTTGTCGGGTCACTGTTCTAGAGAAGTCAGCCTGGTCTGGTTCGTTTATAGTATTCAGGTCTTCCTTGTCCTTGTTGATCAGACAGAAACCTACTCGTTAATCCACTACTGAAAGTACTTTCTGGAAGATCATAGCCTCAGAGGTTTGCATTTATGCCAGGGGGTATGGCACAGTTGGGGTAGGTCATGGCATTTCTCCGGGTTTTGGTGTTTTGTCAGAAGGACGTCCATGGCGTTGCTTGGGCTTGTTGTGAGGTTTGAAGTCACAGAGTCCCGGGCTGTGTGTGCTCCTGTTTCAGCTCCGAGCCCCCAGCGAGCCTCAGCCCCGGCCACAGGAAGCAGACCCGCCCCAGGCAGCGGTGCCACAAGTGAGAGGAAACGTGCCCAGCAATGGGGAGCCCCAGACACCAGCCCCCAGTTCTGAGGTGGCTTTGGATTTGAAGAGACAAGGTGAGAAAGGTACGTGAAGCTTGATAATGACACGTTTAAGCCCTCTCTGAAGTAAACAGTGGCAGTTCGTGTCCAGCATCTTTGCACATGGCCTCACAACAGAGTGTTCCCGTGGGAGGCGGTTGGTGAGCTGGGCTCAGGCTGCCGGAGGCAGGTGAAGTCTCTCTGGGCACCTGGAATTGGGGTCCCGGGGCTTTTCCTCGTCTTACTGTCATCCTGGTAAACCGAGTGCCTTGTTCTTGGGCAGCCGTGTAAAGGGCCGGGCTGTGCCTTATTGAGGACATCACTGGGCCTGTGTGGTTACGGGGAGGTGGCTGAGACCGGGGCAGCTGTCGTGGGAACCAGGGGGCTGCCGTGTCTCTGTGGGGTGACTCCTTGGTGGACTGGCACGCCCCGCTCCCAGGTGCTTGTCTCGACACGTGATGGTCAGACAACTTGAGCTGTACGTCGTCACTGAGGTCAAGATGACTTGTCCAGACTTTTCCCCTAAACCGCTTCTGTCTCGCGGTTCTGAAGATGAGCTGCGGCGCCAGAGAAACGTGCAGTCTTTGCCGCGTCACGGGATAAGTTACCCAGCTGCTCGCCATCCGCAGCCCTTGCGAAGACTCTGGGAGTTGCGGGGCGTAGGGGTGTCTGTTTCAGTTGAGGTCTCAGCCAGCCGTGTTCTCTGCGCAGAGGAAACCGACGAGCTTCAGGCGGTCAGTGAGGAGGAGCCCCCGAAGGACAGCCCGGGGCTGCCGCGGGCGCCGGGCCGGGAGCGGGATGCAGAGGAAGCCGGGCCCGAAGCCGGAGCAGCCCGCCGGGCGGCAGGGGCGCCCGCGGCGATGCCGGCGAGCCGGGAGAATCCGGACCCCGAGGACCTCGAGCGGGAGCAGCTGGTCATCCCCGATGGGCAGGAGGAGGAGGGGCAGGATGCCGGCGAGGCAGGTGGGTGCGCGGCGGGCTGCGTGCCGTCGCTGTGCGGCCGGTGAGGGCCCGCGTGCCGTCCGGTAGTGCTCCGTGCCTGGGCGCCTGGGAGCCGGTAGGAGGCGGGCGGTCGCGGGGGTCAGAAACAGCGTTCGCGGGGGCTCGGCGGTGGTCGGGGGTGCTTTCGGGCGGAAGGGCTTGAGGTGGGTGCTCAGCATCGAGTGGACGAAGCCCCCGCCCTGGACCACTGGCCCTGCCTGTGTGCGCGCGTCCTCACGTGCTGTCACCCCAGAGCCCGGCGAAGGGAGGGAGGGAGGGATACCGGGTACATGGGGTTTCGTGCGTATTTGAGCATGGCAGCAAAGTGACGTGAATCCTTTCTGGTTTGGTGGGACTTTTTTTTTTTTAAAGATTTTATCTGACAGAGACAGCCAGCGAGAGAGGAAACACAAGCAGGGGGAGTGGGAGAGGAAGAAGCAGGCTCCCAGCGGAGGAGCCTGATGTGGGGCTCGATCCCAGAACGCCGGGATCACGCCCTGAGCCGAAGGCAGACGCTCAACCGCTGTGCCACCCAGGCGCCCCTGGTTGGACTTTTTTTTTAAAGATACAGGAAAGTGTGGGAAACTGAGATCAACACAATATTCTGGGATGTGTTTGCGTCCCTAAAAGCTGTGGAAGACGTCACTCCCAGCCAAGCCAGGAACACGGACGAAGGGAAGATACCTGTGCTCTGGGACGAGCCACTAACAAGAGTCGGGGAATGTGCTTATTTGTGGAAATTACCCTGATTCCAGATTGATCTAATTTGCACTCGAGTTTCTCTTTCTGAAGAGCGTGTTCTCACAAGGTTTCAGTTGAAGAGTTAAAGGAAGCTCAGGTGGCCGACCCAGTGGCGCTCAGGGTTCAGACTGGCCCCAGAGGGTGACATCTGAAGGCTGGACACACGTCCTCCTGGTGCAGCCGTCGCGCTCGGATGTGCAGAGTACGGCGGCCGGGCCCGAAGGCGTGTGCTTGGCCTCCACTTTAGGCAGCGAGCGCAGGAGATGGAACTAGAGCCAAGTCCTCCAGACACGCGTTTTAAAACCAGATTCCGTTTACCTGCCTATCTGCGTGTAGAAGACATTCACAGGCCTTCCTGTGAATGTCTCGTGAACACCTTTTGTCCTGATCTTCTTTCCTGGTGGTGGTTCTCTGCAGGGCTGACTGTCGTCAATGAGCTAATTCTGTAGGGATGATGGGAAATCCTTTGGCACCCAGTAGCCATTCCGTTTCCTTCCGTCAGAGCCACAGGCCATTCTGAGGTGCCGTCGTTAACTAGAAACCTGCTGTTCCCAGCAACGGCAGCGTCTTCCTTTAGTTGATGGTCTCTCAAAAAACCACCACCGCGACCACCACCACCGCCCGGGATCTGGGGTTGATTAGCCAGTTTCCTAGTTCCCGCCCAGAACAGCGCCCTGTGTGGAGGCCGTGGTTTAGACGGACTCAGAGTTGAAGGGGGGGCGCACGGAAGTGGAGAACTCGCGCCTGCTGTTCGTACTGGCAGCAGGCACGCCAGTCCCTCCCGTTCTCTGAGCGGTCACAGAAGACCTGATGGTTAAGCCGTGAGGGGAAGACCCCAGTTCCTGGGCTCTGGTGCTCCTGCGGCCTCAAGAGAGTCATGGGGTTGTGTCCTCCGTGCCTGTGCTCATTTTACAGGGAGACACCAGCAAAAGCTGGGAGGAGAGGACGACTACAACATGGATGAAAATGAGGCAGAATCGGAAACGGAGAAGCAGGCAGCCCTCGCAGGGAGCGACAGCAACCTCAACGGTAAGAGGTGTGCCGAGGCCGTGGGCTCACCCTGCATTTCACGTCGTGGTCCTCGTTCACTTCGGCAGTGACTGAACACTGAGTCCCAGCACTGATGTTGTAAGTGATCGGTCCGATCCAGAAGCCTTTGAACATGGGGCAGCGGAGGAAGAGGAGGGTTGGGGAGTCCGAGGTGAAGACCTTTCAGGAGGTCTGTGTGTGTTTAGGGGGCTCAGGCCCTCAGGTGTTGGCTAGAGGTTTTGTCTTCATGACATTTAGGGATTTCCCAACAGATGGCCGGGTCACCACTCGATCACTCTGTATCAGCAATCAAAAAGCCCTAACATCTGCACAGTACTTCCAAGGAGCTTTTTATAGGAGCTCTTTGTATTATTTTGAATCTTGAAGAGTCCAGGTCAGTGGGATGGATCAGATTCTGGATTTGTCCATTTGCTTGTGATAGGATTCAGGTTGGACATTTTTACAGCTGCAGTGTGCTCCCCTGCTTCCCACCAGGAGGCAATCAGGGCAGGTTGACGGCTTGGTTAAGCACTGCCCACTGGGGCTCTCCATCACTACGGGCCATTTTCCCTTCCTAACTAACAGGTCATCTAGAGAGGGGGATGCTTTGAAACGGTGTGGCTTTAGCATCCATTGAAAACCCTTGTCTAGGGGCGCCTGAGTGGCTTAGTCGTTAAGTGTCTGCCTTGGGCTCAGGGCATGATCCCGGGGTCCTGGGATCAAACCCGGTATCAGGCTCCTCCGCTGGGAGCCTGCTTCTTCCTCTCCCACTCCCCCTGCTTGCTTCCCTCTCTCGCTGGCTGTCAAATAAATGAAATCTTTAAACAAAACAAAAAAACCCTTGTCTGATGACTTTTCTAATGCTGTCACCCTGCCACATACCCACTTATTGTCGTATTATGCGGTTTCATGGTTTCCTTTTTCAAATTTCATTTTTCTATCAGATTCTTAGTGTTTCTTTTCCTAGTTTTTAAGAGTTCTTTATATGCTAGGAGATTGCCCTTTATCTGTGGTGTAAGTTGCAGTACTTCTTCCCAGTTTGTGTTTTCATTTTACGTATGGTGTTTTTTGCCATGTGAATGTTTGAAAACTTCTATGTCTTTTCTTTTATTGCCTCTGGATATTGAGTCATAGCAAGTTTTCCCATCTAGTGTTGGAAGGAATTCACCTGTGTTAAGTATGCTTTCAGATTTTTCTTTTAGTTCTATTAAAAACAAATTCAGAGAACACCACAAAACAAACGTCTTTAGAAGGTAAATACCTTGTAACTGCGTCCTCACCCACCTCAAGGACTAGAACTTGACCAGCCCTTCAGAGGCCCCCTTCATTCTCCATAACAGCGCCCCCTATCCTGACCTTTCTAATAGGCATTTTCATGCATTTCTTTTTGGGCTTGTCACTCAAGTGGGCATCCCTGGACACCATAGTTTATCAATTTAAAATGGGTAGCTCTTTAAACCTTAGTCTGCAGTTTTCCCCTCCATTCCATTCCTTTCCTCCATTTGCCCTGGAGTTTTCCACAGTCCGCATAGTGCTGATTGTACATTCATAGTGCTGTTTACTATGTTCTTTCCTTTTGATTTCCTGCATATTGGTAGGTGATATCCAGAGGCTTGGTAAGACTCCGGTTTGGGCTCAAGCCCTTGGTAAAGTGGGAGGAGTGGTGTGTTCTTTCATCAGAAGGCAAGGAATGCCTTTCTTTTTGTGATAGAAGTAGCAGTTGATGTTCAGTGCCTTCATTAATTTATTCATGGTATTCTAATTAAGAGCTTTTCCTGTTCTATTGGTTAGTTGGAGTATTTTTATAAATAGGCAAGTCAGTGGTTTTAGTCATATAACATAGGCAGGATAAAAATGCTGGATTCTACCCCTTTTCACAATAATGAATTATTTCCCTGTCATCCTCTCAAGGTGATACTTAAAATACAAACTCAACGGATTTAAACCTAGTTGATGGGTTTCGCTCAATTGTATTTATTATCCTTTTTGAAGTTCCAAGTTGTCCCATCTTCTTTGGCCAGTGGGACCTTTCCCACTTTTTTTTTTTTTTTTTTTTTAAAGATTTTATTTATTTGACAGGCAGTGAGAGAGGTAACACAAGCAGGGGGAGTGGGAGAGGGGGAAGCAGGCTTCCCGCTGTGCAGGAAGCCCGATGCAGGGCTCGATCCCAGAACGCTGGGATCATGACCTGAGCCGAAGGCAGGCGCTTAACGACTGAGCCACCTAGGTGCCCTAGGGACCTTTCCCACTTTAATCTGAACCTTCAGGTCCTTTGTCTCTTGTTCCTGTCCTGCTCAGCCATGGCTCTCCACACTCATCTGTTCTCCAACACCCCCACCCCCATGGGGCTCTACCTGAGGAACCCCAGAAAGGAATCCTGGCAAATGAGTTTCAGAAGTTCATGGAGCTCAGCCTCCCCTGGCCCGTCAGTCCTTACCATAGCTACTCTGTGGTCACCTGCTGCAGGAGTAGCAGAAAGTCTCCTGCTTTCTATTTGTAGTTTGTCCACTGACCCAGATACTTTCTGGTGTACATCTTTTGGCTGTTTGGGGCTCTCCTGTTCTGTTCTCAGGTCCATCAGATGCTCCATTGCTCCTGTTTTCTTTCTAGACACTGCTAGCATACAGGCACTGTCCATTATTTTTGTCTCTGCTTGTGTTTTGGGGTCTGCAGGATTCCTTGTCATCTACTCTTGTAAATGTCTGATTTTTGAGTTTTTCAATGTAGTTGCTTTATGTAGGGACCCTGAAATTCAAAAACTATGCCACTGTTGTTACCATTTTTCCAGGATCATCTGTTTTTATATTTTACATTAGATCACTAATTCATAATTAATTTCAGATGTATTCAGGCAGTGTGGCACAAGATTGGGTCTAATTTTTTTTTTCTCCTAAGGGCTGTCCAGTTGGCCCAACACCAGCTCAAGGCCACAGATCTGAGGTGCCACCTTTACCAAATAGATTTCTGTATCTACTCAGGTCTACTTTTCAGACTTTCTGTCCCATTGGTTTCCCTGCTGACTCACACTGTACCACCCTGTTCCAAATACAACAGCAGCAGCAGTTTAAATATCTGACAAGGCTACTTCTGGAAGATTTCAGCCAAGATCTCTTTGAATAAGGCTTCTTAACCATTTTGATTCCTTTTTGAACTCAGATCAGAAGTGTTAAATCTTACCATTCTACTCATGTCTCTTATCCTCTTTTTTCATATTACCCATTTCTGCTTCCCTGATCTACATTCAGAATGATTTCCTCAGACATAACTTCTAGTTCACCAATTTTTCCTTCAGCTATGCCTATCTGTTCTTTAATTCATGCTTTTTTATTCTTTGCTCAAGTTTACAAACAAAAATTTTATTTCTTTAAATGTATCTGACTTTATCTTCCAGTTGCAGTATCTAAAAACCTTGTGGGTATTTCTTTTATCAGATTGTCCTTAGGTTACCTTCTTGTGTTTTGTGATTTTTAGCTGTGAGCTACTAGTTTCCTGGGAACTTTTACCTGTAGGAAGCCTCTGGGGCCTGGGTTAGAGCTGTACTGCACTAGAGGTCGTTTGCCTCTATCAGTCTCAAAAAGGGCACTTCAAAACCACAACCTCTTAAATAATGTAAATTCAGATATTTTTTGGATCACACAGGAAATGTGAGTTCAAACTGTATACTTGCATGGTTGTCTCCTTTAGAAATCCTTCTCCCCAGTCTAACCACTAGGCTTTCTTGCTGTCCCACCTTTACTGCAGACTTATTCTCCATTACCTTTAATCCAAAGACACAAGCCTTTGGGAGTTTCAGCTTTATATAGGAGGCCCCTTCTGGACTTCCCATCCAGAGTGGAGCCCTCGTCTTTAGTTTTTGTACCTCTGCATCTTTGGAAGCTGAGAAGGGAGAAGCCCAGTGTCTTCGGCTTCACAAGTCCTCAGGGCAGAGCTGGCTTTGCTGTTTATTACCCAGGAGTTGGAATTTTGACTTCACGTTTGGCCTCATAGATCCCTTCTTCTATTACCATTATAAACAGTGCATTTTAATGTCTTACTTTAAAATATTTTAACTTTTCTTTAAAACAGAATTTCCATATACCTTTCACCCAGGTTCCCCAAATATTAACATCTTATTTAACCATAGTCCAATTTTTGAAGACATTAATATTGATACAATGCTATTATTCAAATTTAGTGAATTGTTCAACTTAATATCCCTTTTCTGGTCCAAGATACGATAATCCAGGATTATATGCTGCATTTATTGTCACACCTCCCTAGGGTCCTTTAACCCAAAACCATCTGTCTTTATCTTATGACGTTGACAGTTTTTGAAGTGTTCTGGCCAGTAACTTGGTAGAAAGTCTCTCAACTTGGGTTTGATTCAACAGTGCATTCTTTAAAATATCTTCTCATATTTCATCCAGCATGTCAGCTATTAGAATTACCAGAGTTGTTTGAGGTTTCTAGAAATACGAGTTTTAACTTGATTTTTAAATTATTTTCTTAGGCCAGGTGATTTTAAAATGCAACATATGAACATATTAGCAAGTCAGAATTTTAAACAAATATAAAGTCTCTTTTCCTATTCCTGTCATCAGTTCCACTCACTTGTGTACGTCAGTCCTTGATTATTTGCTGGTGGTGTTACTGTCTTAACATCTGTTCTGCTGTCCTTCAAATCCGTCTGGCGTCCTAAATGCCTGGCTTTGCAGTAGAGCTCTGGGCTCTTTCATCCCCTACACACAGGCGTCCCATGAATTTGACCCTGTACAAGGCTTCAAACAAAGTGAGGATGAAGGCAAAGAAAAATGCTCTGTCAACTCTTGTAAGAGTTTCAAGAATGTCATCACCATCATTTTAAGATGCTATCATTAAAATAGTTTTAAGACCCTCCTTGCTCCAGGGAAATTAGAAGAAAAAGGCATTAGTTCCAACTTTATTAGAGAACTTTAAAAGACAGTATTAAGGCAGTCATTTAATAAAATCATTAACCATTTAATGTGTGGTAGTTGTAAATCAGCATGGTGGTTTTAGGTTTTGTGAGGTCTTCCTTTGTATGTCCTTTGTCAAAGGACAGGGTAAGGATGATGGGAGCCACAAGCAGACTTCAGCTCTGGAAGGAGCAGCTTTGGAGTCGTAAGAGCTGACCGGAGCTGCAGGTAGCTCTCGGGGCACCGTTGGAGGGACACCAACAGGGACGTGTGGAGCACAAAAGAGTTGCGGGTGTATCACAAATGTTATGAGTACATTTTATATTGTCCATTGTAGAGAACATGGGACATTATTTCACTATTTTAATCGGAAGTTTTTACATGTTTTAGCTTTATTTCATGGCACCATGTGGCCAAACATGTAGTCTCTTTGCTCTCTTGTCCTTGATTAGGAATGTGATTCCCCATTTATGCTGCAGTGGGAGACACTGTCCTCTTCATGACGCAGTCTCTAGACACTTAGGTCAAACAGAAGCTGCCTGGCTGGTTTCCCTAAATGTTTTAATGTTAGATTATGTGTTTTTTTTTTTTTTTTTTTTTTAGTTCTTAATGCTGAAAATCAGAAAGAAGACATGATAAATTTGCTTGATCAGCGTGGAAAGAGGAATCACACACTCTGAATCAACTGGAATCATAAACTTCATGTCAGGATTGAACAGAGATCACTACAAAATATTTATGAGGGGTTGAATACTGTGAAATGTACTAAGTAAAATATACAGCTAAAGATGATTGTGGAGTTTTAATATGTACTTTATGTAGGAAAATGTGCTGTAGATGGTTTTTGGGGGGGTATTTTCGAAGTGTTTATACTAAAGTGTCAAAATTTGTCAGCTAATAGGTATGAGAAGATCAACATCAAAAATAGAACCCAAGTTTTCCAAGTATGGTGACAGTGGCGCTTAAAAAATTCTGGAATGTAACTTTGTTTTAAAAAAAAAAAAAAAAGCCTGTAGGAAGAGTTTGTCTTCTGACACCAAGAGACCCGCCGCACCTGAGAATTCTTCTCTGGTCCCTCTGGTGTCCCTCTTCACATGCTGTGCTGAGTGGCCGGTACCAGCCCGATATTTCTGTTCTCCCAGGTCAGTGCTGAACGATTACGGGCTTATGCTCTCACGTGCCCACTCCTGGTTCCGACAGTCAGTGGCCTGGAGCACAAAACTGTTAACATAAATATCACTAGCAACAGTTTTAAACAAGTCGATATACGAAGGCATTTTACGTGAGAATTTTTTTAAAAAACTACTTGTATAACCTTTGTCATTAATGTACAAAAATGCTTCTAAGTGACTTGTAATTTGAACATTTGTGATCTGTTTTTACTTTGCTTAGTATATGTGGGCAAAGCAAAATCTTCTGTATTAAGTCCGTATTACCAAGAGCCATGAGTGGATTAGACTTGACACAACAGGGGCCAAAGCAGAGCTGACCCTGGGGCCTGTGGCAGAGCAGGGGGGAGCAGCGCAGCACTGTGGGCGCATGTTTGCTGTGGACAGACTGCCCACTGCACCATTACAGGAAACGGAGAGGAAGCTGACGTTAAGGGTATATACAGTGTTACACGGGGAAAGTTTAGAAAGGCAAGAGACATGCAGCAGTTGTTTTTGCCATAGTCTGTATGTTTGGCTTGTGGTAAAGGACTATCAAAGTGATTTAAAAATCAAAAGTTAATGTTAATTTGAAAAGGACTAATCATAATTCACATTGAGTTGCTTCTCAGTATTTGCAGTAAATAGGCTCTTGCCACTGACTGGGGAAAGTCAAATTAATGACTCTCAGGTTGCAAAGGTAAGTGGGTGGTGATGCTTATGAAATACAAGTCACAGGATTTGAGATGCAGGAGCCTCAGATCACCTGATATAACCCCTCAACTTCAGAGAGGAAATGGGGGTCCAGAGAAGTTAGGGCTACACAGGCCGGAAAGCTGGTGAGCTGGATGCCTGGCCCATCACCTGGCCTGGCCTCACGGTGCCCCTGGCTGGCACTGAAGGCAGGACCTGGTTTGCATTCAGGTTAAGATCTCCAATGTGAATGTTACTTGTGTAGGTGTCTTTTTACTTAATTACTAAGATTAAACTTTTCCACCCAGAAAAGGCAACTAAAGAGGGTGGTTTGTAAGATTTTACCTAAGTCCTTGTCCAACTTCCCTTTGTGTCTTAGCCTTAGGGTTGATAGTCTCTTGCTTTTTCAATAAAGCCTCTATTCATTTCATGTTTAATCAGTATGCATAGAGTTCTGAGAAACAAGACTGTTTAACTGCTTTGTTTTCCTTTACTGCCCTATCGGATCCCTAAAGAGTCAGCTTGCAAATTATGGATAAAGAATGGTGGTCTGCCTTAAACCTTTTGTGGACTGAGATGGGATGTCAGTTTAAATAAAAAAATAACCACGCTGTTTCATCTTCATGTACAAAGGCACCAACGGCCATTCGTTCAGGATGTGTGTACCGTGAGCAATTTCATGCTTTCTTACCACTGGCTTACCTTGACATCACACAGGCACCTATTCCAAGGCAACAATTTAGAGAGGTGTCGTGGCTTTTTTAAAAAAAAAAAAAAAAACAAAAACCTGTGTAATACGTAAGTAGCCGCAAACCCCCCACTTTGGTCTTTTGGTTTCATCCAAAATTAGCAGCTATTCCAATTTTTAATAGGTTTGAACTATTTAATTTACACCTTCCTCTGTATTCGCAAATGGGGACTGCAGATTCCCTGCACAATAGTCAGATTTCTTGAGTAATGAAAGCACTGCACATACTTAACTGTACTTTCATGTGATGGAACTTGAGAAATAAACCAATACCTGTTAAGTCAGTGTGTGGTCATTAAATAACTAGATTGGTACTTGGCATGATTGTTTTAATTAATTGGCAATAGTTGGTTATCCTTAGCAGAACCTGGAGTGGTGGAAGACAAGAGTGAATTCAGGATCCTTTAAGGTCCAGTGGCTCGGTCTACTACCCCTAAGATTATTAATTATAAATAACTGATAGTTTATAGAATACTAAACTTCTAAGCCTTGTCGCTGAATTTTACAAAAAATACAAAAAGATTCCACATTATTAGCTTAGACTGACTTTGAAAATGTTCATTAGTGTCAAAGGGAAATAGCTTAATAATTTAAATGTTTACTATTTTTCAGCATAGAGCAATACTTTACTAAGTGTACTAAGCCACTGTCCCTTAAAAACTGGCTTATAAAATTCTGATAATGTATAGATTGAAGGATTACTCGAAGTTGGTACCATCACATTGTACTTTTTAAAAAGCTAAAGTAAAATGCTTCCATCCTTGTTGGTGTGCCTGTGAAACATCTCTGGGAAAGTTAAAGGACTTGAAATAGTCTCTTTAAATTTATGCGTAAACGGCACATGAGTTTTATAAACTAAGACTCTACCACTTGAGACAAATGCTTGTTTTCCTATCCTTACTGCTTAGGATAAAATGATACCATCTAATGTAGAATAAAAATCCACGGCAGCATGAGCCAGGAAGAGGAATGAGCAGCAAAGGAAGGGTAGGGCCTCTGGCACTGGCCACTTACAGGTACAGGTGGATTTAAGTCTGTTTTCGAAGCCAGCAGATATTGGAAAGATCCCCACTTGAAAACGTTGCGTGGGTTAAACTGAATATTTAGTAGTGAATAAAAAGTATGCCACATTGAAACCTAACCCTAAAAATTAACAATCTACACATTCCTACCTCTCGAATGTCACTAGCAAACATTATGCATGTTTTAAAAGTGCCAAAAGGAACAGTTAAAGGATGTTTTTTAGAAAACCTCTATATTATAGGTATATAATTTAAGACAGCATGACACACAAAATCACAATCCCCATGTAACTTAGTCTCCCTAGATAGTTTAGAGGTCCCCCCCACCCCACATATTCCCTTTTAAATGTATTTTGCCAAAACCCCATTCAAGTGTTTGATCAATCCCGTTTTGAAACTTTTGAATAATCTATTTGAACTACCCGAGTAAACACCTTCAGTTCTTAACATGCATCAACAAAGTGCTGTTATTTTTCATTTCCAGTAGTGCATTTTTTGTCAAGAAATTTATTAACCTTTACAAACACTATTTTCACTCATTCATAAAAAATGATTTATGATTAAATCTGTAATAAAACCATGTAACGTTCATCACTGCATTCAGTAAGCCCAGTTTCATCCATGGAACATAACAAACCACTTTAAAACAGCAGTTTTCATTCACGTCGTATAAGGCTGTCAAATTAAAAGTATTTCTTATAATACGCTGTTATCCAAGAAATCCATTTCACTTCACGTTACGTGCTGAGACTGACGGATGGATCCCCTTAGAATCTGAAAGTAGATTCTGCCCCTTGATGTCCCCCTTTGAGTATTTCTCAAACAAGTTTCACAACAGGAAAGTATTTGTGAGCAGAGAAATCGAATTCAGGAGGAACCTGTAAACAAAGGCAGAAAGTAAACACGTGTATTTACAAATAGTACAGTATTTTAGATTTTTCTCCTGATTTTAGAGATAAGGCAGCACAAGAGAGGGGAAAAAAAAACCTGGTTTAATGACAAAGAGGATAGGAACTAACCTGGAGGGAAAACAATGAGCGTATCTCTGGGTTTATGAAAGAACAGTTAACAAAGGCAAATGGACTTCAATCACAGGGAAGGGTCGCGAGTCAGCACACTTGAGTTCCTGGCTCCTGGACAGTACTAAGCAATGAAACCACCTCTAGGAAAACAAGGCAGGAGGTAAGGAAGGCAGAGAGCAAGCCGCAATGGGAGTCCACAGCCAGGCGGAGGTACGGGCAGCGCGTGAGTGCTCAGCAGCACACCGTGTGTTGCTACATCAGCAGGGAAGCTTACGGAATTTACCATCTTTTGAGCCATTAAACAACGTCTTTAATTACTGAAGCACTCACTTTTCTACAGGCAGATGACTTAAATATCTCTCCCATAATTTGTTTTCACACATTTTGTTTTACAATAATTTACACAAGGGAGGGAGGGGAATGGAAGGGCAGACCAGAAATTTTAAGTCAATAAAATCTCTAAGTTTCAAAGCAAAATGGCAAGCTCTAGTTATTTTCTGCCCCTGAACCTCTTTTAAAGGGATGATTTTTGAATGTTTTACCTTTTTGTAATATTTGTGCATCTTATTTTTTTAAAAAGTTCTGCAATGATTTAACACCCATTTACTTTCCCCACAACACACTTACCTTAGATTCCTTTTTGTGTCCTCCTGCCAATAACTTCATGACCACAAAGTTGGGTTTGGCAACCTTTAAAATTCTATTGACCTAAACAATGAGCAATATTAAGCTATCAAAACATAAAATTCAGAGTCAAAATGTCTATATTATAGTTGTAAGAACTTTGCACAAGGTAAACGTTGATATTTTATTAAATAAAGGCAACTTAACAACACGAACAGACATACTTGTTCGCGACCACAGAGCTCTACTTCGGTCAGCTGTGCTGCCTGGAGGGGCCCTCGGGTCTCACTGTCACTAAGCCTGTAGAGCGTCCGGCTGCAAAGGCAGCCACGGAGCAGCCGGGGCGCAGACTATGTAGTTAGAGTGCTTGCAAATCAAGTACTAGCTGTGAAACCTCTGGCAGGTTCTCTAGCCTCTCTGTTCCCTAGTTCCTTCAAATCTAAGCATGGGGACAATAATTTGACTCCCCAGCCCCGCACAGACCTGCTGGGAGGCTTACTAAGTGCGCTAACACGGACGATGAGCCGAGAACCACACCTTGCCGGTAGGAGGTAGCCCGTGTTTCCCGTCACTCCTGACTACCACTCGCCTGAAGGTTTCACCTGAACAAATGAACAGAAGACTGGAATCCTGCATTCCTCCTAAAAGGGAGTAATGTGCAACCTGAAGAAAAAAGTTCCCACTGCTCCTCGTTGCTGACTGACCTCTCCAGAAACACATCTCACCGTAAGTTTGGAACGGTTTCTCCTCAGCCCCAGATAACACCTCGCCTGTCCAGATGACAGCTCTGTCTGGGCCTCCCAACAGGTGCGTCCCAATCTGAGCTCCTGACTTCTTGGCCCAGTCTCCCACCTGTTTCTGCTCCATCCACAGCCTCCCCACTGGCTCCATCCACTCAGGGGCTCAGGCCCAAACCCAGAAGTCCTCCCTGACTCCTCTTTTCCTCACCCACATTCAGTCCATCTTGTTTCGGATCACCTCCACTGTCCACGCCATCTCTCACCAGATTACTGCTGTGGCCCCTACTGGCTCCCCTGCTCCCACTTTTGCCCCTACCACAGTCTATTTTCAGCACCGGGGCCAGAGTGAACCTTTAGAACAAAAATCCAATCTGGTCACTTCTCTGCTCAAAAACTTCCAACAGCTCAAGCCTTGTTCCTCCCACTCCAGCCACACCCGTCCGTGCCTGTAGGGCCTTTACAGGTGCAGATCCCTCTGCCCATAGGGCTTCGTCCCCAGTGGCCATGTGACTGGCTTTTTCACTTTCTTCAGAGATTGGCTCATAAGCCACCTTAACTTAGAAATGCCTAATCCCCTGCCACCTCCCTACCCACAGAATTCACTATCCCCATTCCCAGCTTGATTTTTCTTCATGGTCCTTATGATCTTCTAATATACTATATAATTTATTTACTGTCTGCAACCTCCACCACCGTCAGGAGGGCTGGGGTTTGTCTAGGTTTCTTCACTAGTTTGTACCACAGGGCTGGGGACACAGTAGGCACTCAACAAATACTTGAGTAAATGAATTAAGTTCACTGAAAGAACTATGCCATCTATTATGGGTACCTTCCTCTAATTTTTACATTCCCCTTTGTATTTTCTTTTATTACATGATTATATAGAACAAAAAGTCATCTCTCTCCTATCCCTGTTCCCAAGGTACTAGCTCCCCTCCCAAGCAGCAAACATTGTTACAAATTCTTAGGAATTCTTACATCTCTTTCTGGAGATATATTATACTCCTATAATATTTGCACACATACAGAGTTCCTGGGCCCCTTTTGATTGAAATGGCAGCATACTATACAGTTTAGTACTTTGCTCTTTAAACTTCTTATATCCTGAAGAACATTCCATTACAGTATATAACAACCTTCTGCGTCCTTTTCAAGACCACACAGTATTATATGATGTATCATCACTCATTTGACAGTCTCTGTTGAGGGACAGTGAAGTTTCCTCACTTCTTTGCCATGAGAATCCTGCTGCAATGACGACTCCTGTGTTATTAGCCACTTGCTTCCCTCACTGCCCACATGTGCACATATTAGATAAATCCCAAGCAGCAGAACTGCTGGGCCAAAGTATCTGTGCTTTTTTAACAGGTAACTGCTGTAAATTTCCCTTTCATGGAGGCTGTACCAAGACATACTCCCCCAGTCTGAGTGTTACAGGCAAAGCACTCTCATTTGCGGACTACATGCATGCCAATATAATCAGGCATACAGCACACTGTGAAAGCAACAAGAGGCTGCAACTCTGTATCCTGCAGGCTCCAAGGTCCGTAGAATAATATCTCAAAATAAAATCTCTGAACAGTAAGCTCTATTTTAAATGGTCAAGTGGAATAAGGTTTTTACTTCCTGTGATAACTGACCAGAGCATTTTTCATTTTTAAGATTTATAGAATTAGATTTTAATATAATAAACTATACATTAAAATAAAAACTTTTAAATCACCATTTCTGAACTGCGGATCACTCTGGATCCAATTTCTGTTCTTCTTACTACTCAGTTTATGGTTCTATGTCTTAATTTCTCTTTGCATTGATCTCAAATTTACACAAAGGAGCTATTTGCTTTCATCAGGTAATTTTAAGTCTTTGTTAGGTTAGCAAAGCTAGTTAAAATCCTTGCCAGAAACATGACAGGCTTCCTTATTAATACTGTAAGATTCATTTTTATAAACTGTCATCTAGTAGAAATACGTATTTCCCGCCAAGCTTTTCCTCCAGAATTACTGTGACTGCAGTCTTACCTCGTGGTCTGGGTTTGGGATATTTTCCAGGATCATTTTTGCCTGCTGAAAGTGCTTACTAGCTGCCACGTACAGTTCTGGAGATTGAGGAGGAGGGCTGTATTTATTGAGGTCAGACATTTCCTAAAAAGGGGGGGAATACTATATTATTCAAAACATGTTTAATATGAAAAACTCCAAAGTAGCTTTTGTAATTAAAGAATTCTACCCTGACTCATGATTCATATATAGATACTAAAGCAAACACTCGAAGTATGTCCCTATTTTTCCCTTCCCAACCTTTGTATTTACCTCATATTATCCTCATACTTAAGATAACTCTTAATGGGATGAGTGCATCCAGTAAGAGCCAAATAATTTTCACACTAATGAAAACTGCTGTTTTATCACCTTGTCCCAGGTCCAATAGTCTGATTTGACTATTTTAATGTAGCAGCTAGGTACACACAGCGTATCTCTTAAGAAGGTCTAAGACTCCTTCGTTCACAATTGCTTTAATGAGCAGAGTCACCTTGAACTGCAGATAGTGCACCGGTGGTGGTGTCATTACACTGTTGAATGGAGCAAATCTGTGCTCGTATCGAACTTGTTCACTGTCAAGCTCAAACTTGGGTTTTCGTACTTTGCCATCCATGTCAAATGCTACCATGGTCTAAAGGAAAAAGAAAATGAAAGAGAAGATGGTATCAATATGAAAAAGTGAACTCCTCATTAATACAGAATAGAAAACAAGAAATAGCTATTTACACAGAGTTAAAACAATTTTATGGTTCAGAAATCAGGAATAGGAAGAGAAAAACTGGCTTTCATATATATATATATATATATATATATATATAAATAT
>NW_024426008.1:4172933-4208782 GCF_017311325.1 Ursus maritimus
TATATATATATATATATAATTTATCTATTTGACAGAGAGAGACAGCCAGAAAGAGAGGGAACACAAGCAGGGGGAGTGGGAGAGGAAGAAGCAGGCTCCCAGCCGAGGGGCCTGATGCGGGGCTCGATCCCAGAACGCTGGGATCACGCCCTGAGCTGAAGGCAGACACTTAACGACTAAGCCACCCAGGCGCCCCTTCATATTCTTTTATGTTATGTGCCATATTTATATAAAAAATTTTCAAGTTCGGTGTTTAATCCATTACTACTTTGCCCAGTGAAATTGTACCACATGCACATTATTCTGCTATAACACATGCTTTTAGAGTTGCTTCGAAACCTTCAAGTAAAAGCTTCTAAAGCAGAAAAGTCATATGTAATAAGAAAAGCATAGGTCCTGCTTCTCAAACACAAGTCCATGTTCTGTTTTATATATTTTAATGTAGGTTGCCTCAAATAATTTCTTGAATTGCCCAGGACAACTTAGCACTTGCTACCTCCTGAAAATGCTTGCTTTTGCCTAAGCCATTCATTGTGGAGCCTACCCCCTTCCTAATATGCTCCTAAAGAAATACAAACAGACCCCATCTCTTCCAAGAAAACTTTTCTGATCATGAATCAGAAATAAACTCTGCCTTCTCTCATTACTTGTGTCACACATGTCACCTGACCTGTCATTACCTAGACACCTGAGACAAGGATCACATCTGATTAGACCTGGCATCCTTAAATGTACTTCGCAGAAGTTATCTGACACATGGCAAGGGTGTTAAATTAATACTTGTCTACAAATACTTGCTAAACAAATTAATGAAAACTAGACTTGGAGAAAAGGTAATCTTTAAGCAGACGGTTAGTAAACACAAAGGCAAAATTAGAATCTGGAAAGAATCACAGGAAAGAGTCCATTTTAATTAAGCTATGTAACAGCAATGTGGTTAAAAAGTAAGAAGCAAAAAGAACTTCATTTGTGACAACTTACTTTAAACATTCCAGCACACATGTTCTGATATGCCTGGCTCATTGTGATCTCTCGGCTCAAGGGGCGAACTGTAATTAAAAAGAAAATCACCCACACTCTTTTCCCCCTCCTCTTGCATTACTGTGGGAGAAAATTTAATTTTAAATAAATCTTCCACCTTGTTTACTTAAATTAAAAATTCAAAGCCTGTTCTTACAGGTTAAATTTTACTTTATGGCCCAAATCTACAAATAATAAAATATAACTGAAAGGCTTTTTAAAAAGTCATGTTCGCTAAAGAAGTAATACCATAAAATTCTGGTATGAAGTAATTTTAACTTCTTTTGAATTCACCATACAGACTTAATTTCTGAAACAGGAAACCCATGCATATAAAAACCCATCCAAACTGGTGAAATCCTAATGAAATACACAGTAACATTTTGTAACATCTGTAGCAATATATGTACCCTTCCACTAGTGATCAAGAGAGCAGTGCCTTTGAAACATTTCTTTCTCCTCCCGGGCTTTGGGTGTTGCACCAGGGCCCTCTGTGATCATCTTTCTGTGCCACTGTAACAGCACAGCTCCAGATCGACTCCCTCCAAGTGGTCAGCCTTCTGTCGAAAATCAAGGGTTTCCTGCTGCCTTGTTCCTTGACTTATCCTGCTTGCACACTCTATGTGGCTACTTCCTCTTGTCCTAAGGTCCTCTAACCCACAGAATAGCAAGGAAGTAAAAGAAAAGCAAGCGACAGCACCAAAGAGGCTTGCGTCACTAACACTGGGACTCCGTGTCTACCTTATACTTTCTGAAGAGAAGATGGGCAAGAACTGAGATGTAAGATTAGTTCACCCGTAATAAGGCACAGGCAGCTCTCCATCTATTTGTAAAAATTAAAGTGCACTCCATTATTAGTTACTTCTTAAATTTAAAAATAATCCATAGTACCTTTCTTCTTTTTTTTTGTTTTTTTACTGCTCCGGCCTTTCTGCTGCTCTTCCATGATCCTTTCCTCTGCCATCTGAGAGCCATCAGCACGACTTAATGTCGACATCAACCACGCATAAAGGAATTCTGACAGATACCTTCAAGGGTACCAAATGTTAGTTAACGGAAGATGTCTACATGAGACAGCTTTATCACCACAGGTATTGGTACTAATAAAGAGATATTTTTAATACTGCTTTAAAAGTTAAAAAAAAAGCCAGATTATTCAATTAGATAACTGATTAGATCTTATAAGAAATGAGCATTATAAACGATTAACTTTTCCTTTTTCATAGCCTTATATTACTGGACAATGCTGAAAAATGCTTAATTTCCTACAATGATAAGCATTTTACAACTTTTCAAAAGATGTCTTGATAATTATATTTATATATGTAAATCAAATGAATGCACATTAAACTATTTTTTTAATGATTTCAGCACACACGTCACCTCAGCCTGTTAAGAAAACATTTTATTTTACTGTTAACTGCAAGAGAAAGCAAATACAGAAAAAAAAAAAAGTAAAATTACAGGCATTATACCAAAGCATTCTAAAAAATTAAGAACATTCAGGCTTATAATTTACTTGAGTTTATTCAATAAATGAAACGTGAAACAGATTATTTCACTCAATACTAACTTTTCAGAAGCTTAACCAATATTACATTCTCTTATGCCCAGAGAAAGTGGTTCAAATCTAGGATATGAATATACTTTATAATATAACCCATAATAAATAAAATTAAGGACCACTACTACATTAAGCTAAAATCAAAGATTTAGAAGAAATTTTATTATGATCAAGGATAAGCACATAATGCCTATTTCCAAAATTCTCCAAAAAGTTAAGGCAGGTTACAATATTAAAACACTTACCCTCCCCCCACCAAAAAAAAGAAAGAAAGAAAATTTAAAGCAAAACAATAAGTAGTCAAAAGATACACCTGAGGATAAGCATCGTTCCTTTTTGTTACAGCAAAACAAAAGCCCCCCAGTCAATAAATCAAAACTGTATTGGCAAAAAAAACCAAAAAACCTCCAAAATGCCTGGAATGGCTTAGGTGCTGTGTTTTAGAGCTAAACTGAGCACCATGTTTCCGGGCAACTAAGGCAAACTGGGAATATATTTTTATTTCATTAAAAAAAAGCACATTGTTTCATATGAAGATAAAATAATTCCTGACAATTTAAGAAAAGCAGTTAGAATATCCTTTTACAGGGTACAAATGAATTTTCCCCCTATCACACTATGAAATCTGAGGGTCTATATCTTAACTCAGGGAGAGGATTTCTGCATGGTATTAATGCTGCCTTCTACCTTCTAAATATCGAACCCAACGATAGATGAGTGAAGGATATAGTTGGCACAAGTCAGGCTTTTCTTGTCAAATACCAGATACCTTGGTGAGCTTTTATTAAATGCATTATCAAAATTAATACATAATTGTATCTAAGGAGAGCCAGAGCACAGATATTCTAGACCAGTGGTTCTCCAACTGTGATCTCTGGACCAGCAGCAATATCACCAGAACTAGTTAGAAATGCAAATGACTGGGTCCTACCCCAGACCTATAAACCAGGAACTCAAGGGACCAAGCCTAGCAAGTGACCATGATGCACTCTAAAGTTTGAGAATCAGTGTTTTCTGCTGTTCATTTTTAAAGGGCCCACATGCTTTCGGAATGGTTATATTCATGAACAATAACAACAAGCTTATCTTGTGAAAACGCTAGAGCCCAATCTATAATTTTGAAATTGAAAAGCAGTTAAAATTCACATGAAAGTAGACCACAAGAGTATTTACAGGCAAAAACTAAAATTTCTTTCATGCAAAAGAAATTAATCTGCTCAAATATGTAGGTACATTTCTAATGGAGTGTTTATGTGATTATCATTCATTTGCTGAATTAAGAGCCCAATTCTTTGTGCCAAAAAACATAAATATTTTACTTTGAGGAATCAAGGGCACAAAAGCTTCCCATTAGCTGCCTCAAATCTCAGAGAAAGAACCTGAGCATGTTCCCCTACAAAATGTCTGGTCTGAATACTGTTTACTATGAATTAATAAGAAAACTTACGCCAAACAGCTATATCGACATCTGTTGGTAAGAGTTGTTACCTACATAAATACTGGAGAGTATACCAAATAATATTATCCTCATATTACTTCAGTTCATGTTCAAATTCAAGTTCCTAGCCAAAAGAGTTATATGTTAGGAGCCCTAGCAGCCATGATAAAAAAACCACGTCAGTGTGGGAGAGAATTACCTTCCTTCTTTGCAGCGACTCAAGGAATATACAGTATCTTAATTTACTATGTTAAATAATCCAAATATGAGTTCAAAAGATGAACCACATTAAGATCTTATATACTAAACTTAGCTGCTTGTCATGAGCAACACTGGTTATTCTTAACAAAATACCACCGTCCTTGGCGAGACTAAGAAAAGGATCCATTGACTGTGATTTTATTTTGTTTCCATGGCAGCTTGCCCACGCCTGAAGTACTTCCAAGCATCCTCTTACTAGGTTTCTTCATCCCATATTCAAGTGAAATAGAAGAACTACTGGCTGAGGATAAAGGATCTCTTATCAGCTCCTTCCAAGCTCCTGAGATAAATCCCCAGGGTGGCAGTTTCCAAGAGTGATGCTCCCAATGATAATCTTAGCCACGATTTCTTCTCAGAGGAAAGATCTGGTTCAGATTTTGAACTTTAATTCAGTTAAGTATATTCCACAGCTAGCACCTAGCGTCACTGAAGTCACGACTAAACGTGTGTTAATTTTTCTCTCTAGAAACAGGCAAAAGCTCTTCAATTAATCCATCTACTTTGGAGTACATTCCATTTAATAATTTTTAAATAAATATTCAATGGCTGGAAAAAACATATTTGTATGATGTTATAGCACTTAAAGATGTTCAAGACTGTCTGTCTCTAAATTTTAAGATATTCTTCAATTGTCCCATAACTAAAGTTAAAGTACACTAAATGAAAAAGTACCCTGAAATTATATTGTGTTCTACAGATGCTCTCTCAGATCTTATCTACTCTACCCACCACCAACTTTAACTCATGTTGTTCTCTTACCAATATATGTAGTAGTACTCATGCATGCTGTAGAGCTCCAACTCAAAGCCACTCAGAAGATACTGGATCATAATTCGAAGGTTATGATAAAGGACCCAGGTACCTAAACAGGCCAAATGTTGCCTTTGGGGTTCCTGTTTCAACAGCATAGTGTGAAGGGCTGCATCAACCTTCTCTGCCTATCAGAATAAAATGTCATAACATTAATTTTCTTTTCAAGGTAATAAGAGAATTAAAAAAAACACAACAGCTAAAATAGCATTTAAGCAGAAAATGTAAAACTTGTCACATGAAGAACTCATATTTTCAAAACATTTTTGGTTAGGTTTAAACTTTTCATTTCATGGTGGATAACGTTTATGTAAACACTCCTTAAACTAAACGACATTTTTATTGAACAAAAATACAAAATATTGACTCCAGGTCTTTAGTTATATTGTCAATTAATACTGCTGCTTACAAATTAAAATTTTTATTAGAATGTGAACTTGTTGTAACATACAGAACTTGTTCTACATATATTTTATAATTTATTCTGATTATCAAATAATTTAAGATGTTTCTCAATCTGGATTATTCTTTTTGTAAACCCTTTCTTTGATAAAAAAAATTGTTACATATAAATAAATGTATCATATTGAAAAATTAAATAGTCAAAATATCATTACAAAGAATTATTTTTAAAAATCTGATCAAGGTACATGACTATCTTAATTTTAGAAGGGAGGGCAACTTGTTGGCTCTTACCTCATCCTGCAAGGTAGCAAATTCCTCAAGAATATGACCGAGCTTATCTCTCTGTCGAGCCCTATTATGTCCATGAATCTGAATAAGACTACAGAAGGGCTGTAATACACATAGTTTGTTAACTGTCAACGTAAAAATACTTGACACTAAAGAATATTAACATTCCAAGTGTTCAAAATCTAGTTTAAGGGGAAAAATACTGTGGATGTAAGAACCAGGACTATGCGTATTTCTTACATAGGTATTTCTTTTTAAAGGAAACTCAACATGAGAATTTATCAATAGCCAGAAGAAAGTGGCTGTTAATGAAACTTGTTTTCATATGGCAAAAATATCTTACTTTGATCTTTAGATATCTTCCCACAATTACAAGAGAATAGTTTCTTTTCTGCTTATTTCAAGCTATAAGCCAATGTTCAAGGGTGACATTTCTGTGCTGCTTTAAACACACCAGAACTATTATAAGGTTTGAATAATGGCTAATACAGTTGACCCCTGAGTAACACAAGGGTTAGGGGCACTTATACCCCATATAATCAAAGTCCATGTATTTTGACTCTCCAAAAACTTAACTACTAATAGCCTACTGTTGACTGGAAGCCTTACTGAGAACATACATAGCCGGTTAACTCCTATTTTGTATATGTATTATATACTGTATTCTTATAATAAAGTAAGCTGGAGAAAAGAAAATGTTATTAAGAAAATCATAAGAAAGACAAAATACATTTACAGTACTGTACTATATTGAAGAAAATGTGTGTATAAGTGGACCTGTACAGTTCAAACCTGTGTTGTTCAAAAGTCAGTTGTTCTCTAGAAACCCTAGGTTCTTCTATTTCTATTTTACATCATAAACTATTGTAATACTTCACTAATCAGACAACACACATGAATGGTACGATGCTGTGATTTAAGAAATATGAATTAGAAGGTATAATTTTAAATACGTACAGTTTGACAGATATTATCTCATTTGATCAAGAACTAGCTTCTAAGAAGTACAGGGGCACCATTAACACCTCACTTTCTAAAGACTGGGAAGTGTATAGAAAAGTAAAGTGATCTGCATGATAATGATAAAATGTTAATGATAAAAATGAAATCTGACCTTTTAGTTCTCCTCCTTTCACCATACCATGCTGCCTTCCTATATATAGTATATTAGTATATATATGCAAATTATATATATATATTAGTAACTGGAATTAAGCCCCCAAACCTGACTGCTTCAGTTCTCCAAGAGAAATGTTTATATAATTAAATAACATACGATTAATTTAATCAATGACAAGATTTGTATTTTTTCCTAATTACCTGGGATTTGAAAAAAATCTGTGATCTTATCTACATTAATAATTTTAATTTTACTATAATCCTGTTTATTAAAGTAGTACAAAGAGAAGGTATCTGGAACTATTATAAACATTCCTGTTTATAAGGTCAAAAATAGTTTTTGTGCCCATTTACAAAAAATGGGTACAACTTATCCAGTTTCTGTGGTCCCTGGGGTAGTTATAGTGAAGACATCAAAGGCGCCTCAGTATCTAACAACCCGCCAGGAAGACTTCAGGTTAGAAAGCTAGCTACCTACTTGAGTGTAAGAGGAGAAATTTTTTATTTATTCAATGAAAATGAATAAGAGATGTTAGATGAAAAAAATAACACAAATTAATGCTACTGAAGGAATTATACCCCACAACAATCCAAACTGTAGTTCTTACCCGGACACAGTGAGTAACAAAGGAGTCAATACAGTCCTTAGCCTGGTGATTATTATATAGGCAGCACCTGTAAGATAATACTCATTAAAATCAACTATTTGGCCTACAAAAAGCAGCAGTTATTACTATAGGTGCTACCAACAAAGAAGGTGGGGAAAAAGAGAAAATGGAATCAAATACATTACTAAATTAAAAACTAGCATTAGATTAAGAAATATTTCACTTATATATAAATATTTCATTTATCTGTTATTCACATAAATGTACACTATTTCCAGTTCTTTCAGTTCTACATTTGGACAAGTTGGATCCAACAAGATCAAATTAACAAGAGAAGAAAAATTCCAAAGTGCCAGTTTTTCATGACCTGATTGCAAAAAAGTTTTTCTACAACTGACATCCTCACAGACTGTGCTCATAATAGTAATTACAAAGGAAATACTATACAGAATCCTAATTTTTTCAAGATGTACCCACATTTCCAGCCACTGAAAATCATCACCTATATATTTCACCTATCCTCATGAAGTGGTTTCCTTGTGGTGTCCCTTATCTCAGTTAATAGCATCACTTCTTGACTAAAGCCCTCCTGAGCACAGTCTGGGAGGATCTGCCACCTGCCTAGTCCTGGAGGCACTACCAGGGCTGAAGAGATGGGAAGACTGTATTTTTCTAAACCTGAGGTGGGAGGTCAGTAGTCCTTTGCACCTAAGAAGATGGGAAAAAGCAACGACTTTCCCCTGGCTCACTGACAGGAGCAGACAACGTACTACTCCTCAGTGTTTGCCATAACTGAACAATCTGACCAGAGCCTGAAAGATAAACACAGCCATAATCATGCAACAGAAAATGATAGTGCACGCAACAGCCAGGAGAAAAGAAAAGGCAGAACGCCTGGAATAGGTGGTGGCAAGAGGAAGGTGCTGGAAGGTCTGTTATATCTTTAACTCCAAAGTAAAAAAAATTACTTAAGGTGATTAAAATAAAGCTCTTAAAAAAAAAGACTTTCTGGATCCAAAAATTAGGATTTTCAAATTTAAAAATTCAATAAAAGAATGACATTATTGCCTTGAAGGTCAAGAGGAAGAAGTTTTTCATATCATGGCAAAAATAATAAAAAAGAGATAAATATATGTAAATATAAATAAAAGAGATAAATATGAAGACTATGGAGAAGAGATCTAGAAGACTTAGTATATGAGGGGCTTGAAAAAAAAAACAGATGAAGGCAAAGCAATAATTACATAAAAAATAATAAAGAATAATTACTGATTGGAAGACCTGAGGCTTTAATGACTGAGTTCCTCATAGGATTAGCTGAAAGTCACACATATACATTCTGGTAAAACCCTTAAACTCAAAAAAAAAAAAAAAAAAAGAAAAGAAAGAAAAAAAGAAAAGAAAAGAAAACTTTACAATCTTCCAGAAAAAGTGCCAAATCACTTACTAAGGAAAAAAAAGAATCAGATCAGGATCACATTTCTTTCCTTTTTTTTTTTTTCAGGATCACATTTCGTATCTGTAACACTGGAATTTTAAAACAGTGGAATAACAAGGGTGTCTGGGTGGCTTGGTTAAGCATCTGACTCTTGGTTTCGGTTCAGGTCATGATCTCAGCGTTGTGGGATCAAGCCCTGCATTGGGCTCCGTGCTCAGTTAGAAGTCTGCTTGAAATTCTTTCCCTCTTCCTTTGTTCCTTCCCACGCTCTCACTCTCTCCCTCTCTAAGATAAAATAACTAAAATCTTTAAAAAAACCAGTGTAATAACATTTACAGACTATCATAAAAGAACTTTGTTATATACACAGTCAATTCTCAGTATTCATGATAGTTCTGTTCTTTAAAGCTTGGTGGACACTGAGACAATATGGAAACACTGCTCCTAGGGTAAAATACAGGGTTAGGTTCCTGCCAGCCTCTGGTGACACCATTTTCATCAACTGATCCCTATATAACTTTACATTATGTATTTTATTTAGATGCCTTATGTAACGTACACTGCTGATTCATTAGCAAACTCAGGCCCGAGTGAAGCTTATCTAACACACATATTCTCTCTGAAAGGCAAGCTACAGCCTTCTTGTGCTGAGGAATACTAACTAGACAGCACATCATCACACATGGAGGCCATTTGAAACTATGAAATCACCATAAAAAGGACAGAAATGTGTGAAGAACCTGGCATCTAATGGAGCTGTTTACAGAACTGCCTTGTTCAAAGCTGGGTGACTCAAATTTTTTTGCTGCTCTGCACATGTCTGCAAATTAAGCCAGTGGAGCAAACATTGATTTGAGGGTTACAAACACATTTTAGCAAGTTAGCGAGATTTGCAAATATGGTATCCTCAAACAATGTAGGTTGAACTGTAATTAAACCTAAATGGCTAATAAAAGTGCTAAAGGAGGACTGTTAAATAGAAAAGGAAAAAATGCAAATTAGACATAGACACTATTTCACACACATCAGATTGTCAAAATTTCTGAAGTCTGATAATGACAAAGTCCAAACAAAGTCTGGGAAAACTAGAATTCTTTTTTTTTTTTTTTAAAGATTTTATTTATTTATTTGACAGAGATAGAGACAGCCAGCGAGAGAGAGAACACAAGCACGGGGAGTGGGAGAGGAAGAAGCAGGCTCATAGCAGAGGAGCCTGATGTGGGGCTCGATCCCATAATGCCGGGATCACGCCCTGATCCGAAGGCAGACGCTTAACCGCTGTGCCACCCAGGCGCCCCAGGGAAAACTAGAATTCTTATACACTGTTTTCTGGCATAAAAATTCGTTTAATTATTTCAGAAAGCAATTCGGCAAAACTAGTGAAGTTGAAGATGCACACATTCTATGATCAGCAATTAATTTCAGTTTTTGTTTTCCGTTTTTTTTTAAAGATTCTCTTTATTTATTTGAGAGAGAGCAAGAGAGTACAAGCAGGTTCCCTGCTCAGTGACATATTCAAAGAAGTTCACCACAGTACTTTTTTCTTTTTTTGAGAGAGAGAGCACACAAGTGGGGGTGGGGGAGAGGAGAAGAGAGAGAGAATCCCAAGCAGGCTCCACACCCAGTGAGGAGCGTGACACAGGACTCAATTCCATGACCCCAAGATCATGACCTGAGCCGAAATCAAGAGTCAGACGCCAACCAACCGAGCCATCCAGGTGTCCCCAGCACTGTTTTCAACAGCAATAAATTAGAAACAACCTAAATGTCCAATTGTAGAGAAACAACAAAACAAACTCAATATGTTCAAAGGGTGGATTTTAATGAATGAAAAGTAAGTCTGCATGGACCAAACTGTATAATTTCAAAACCCTAATGCTGAATGAAAAAATCATATTGCAAAAGGATGTATACAGTCTGACATTTATGTGAAGTCTTAAAATATGTAAAATAAACGGACGTATCATTTCCGGATACACATATTGGGCAAAGTGTACAAGCATTCATAAGAGTGAGACACAAACTGTAGTGCAGTGGTCACCTCTAGGACCAGAGTGGGAGGAAAGGATGGGGTGGGGGAGGATTTGAAATTGCAGGCAGTTCTCAAAATGTGGCCCAGGTTCCCCTGGTGAGGCTGGTGACCTTGGGATGCTTTCCAGGGGAATATAAGGTCAAAACTATTCTCACAATATTAAAATGTTATTTGCCTTCCACACTCATTCTCTCACAAGTGTACAGCAGTTGTTTTCAGAGTACGTGGCATGCAATACTACAACAGACTGAAAGCAGAAGCAGGTCAAAATAATCCAGCTATCTTCTATTAAGGCAGACAGAAAAGAGATTTGCAAAATGTAAAACTGCCACTTTTGTCACTAATTTTTCCTAAAAAGTTATTTTCCATAAAAATGTTATTTAGATTAGTGTAACGGGTCTCTTATTTTTAAAAAAATTAATAAATATTTTTAAAGTATTGCTTTAATTTCTAAAACAGTAGGTAGCAATTTATATGACCTACATAAACAAAAGCTATTTGGGTCTTTAATAACTTTTAAGAATGCAAAGGTGTCCCAAGACAAAAAAGTTTGAGAACTGCTGATTTAGAGGTTATCTCTAAATAATTTAATTCGTTAAAATTCGCTGCTCCTTGATACTCAAGCTCAGCCCTGCTCTTGGACCTTACAGATGCTGCTGTCAGGAAGCCCCACCCCTCTGATTCTGCATGGCTCACTCCCTCAGTTCACCGGCATGTATCACCACTTGCAATACGCCTTCCACAACTATCACTCCTAACAGAACCATCTATCCCTTTATCTTTCCACAAACACTTATCGTGACCTCACATTATGTATCTGTCTACTGTTCAGTCTCGCCCAATGGAGAGGAAGCTCCTTGTTAGCAGGTATGTTCTTCTTTTCCCTAGAACCCAGAAAGGTACCTGGCAATAACAGGTACTAACTTACTGTATTTATTACAAAAGGGAACTAATAAAATTTATTAATTCATATAAACATACATTAAGAATTTATCAAGTTTTACCAATTCTCCAAAAGGGGAATTTATAAAACACAAACAAAAAATGTTGCTTAAAATGGATGGTAGTATAGGTAGCTGTCGCAGTTTATACATCTAAGTATTTGATATATTTAATTATAAATTTTAAAATAACTTTTGTCTCCATTTGCAGGTAACATATTATATGTAGAAAAGCTAAAGATTTCATCAAAAAAACTGTTAGAACTAATAAATTTAGTAAAGTTGCAGTGTACAAAAATCAATATACAAACATCTGTTGCATTTCTATACGTTAATAATAAACTATCAGACAAATTAAGAAAACAATCCTATTTATAACAGCACCAAGAAGAATAAAATACTTAGGAATAAATTTAACCAAGGAGATGAAAGATCTATACATTAGAAACTGTAAGATATTGATTAAAGAAACTGAAGACACAAATAAATGGAAAGATATTCTGTGCTTATGGGTTGGAAGAATATTGTTAAAATGTCCCTATTACCCAAATTGATCTATAGTCAATGCAATCCTCATCAAAATTCAAATAGGATGTTTCACAGATACAGAGAATACAATCCTAAAATTTATATGGAACCACAAAACACCCTGAATACCCAAAGAACAAAGAAGTTAAGAGGTTTCACAGTCCCTGATTTCAAACTATACTCCAAAGGCTACAGTAATCAAAATAGAATGATACTGGCATAAAAACAGACACATAGATCAATAATACTGAATAGAGCTCCTAGGCGAAAAAAGCATGCATATATGGTCAATTAATTTTTGACAAAGCAGCCAGAAATACACAATGGGGAAAAGACAGTCTCTTCCACCATAAATAATATTGGGAATGCTGGACAGCCACATGTAAAAGAGTGACCCTGGACCCTTATCTTACACCATACACAAAAATCGATTCAAATGGATTAAAGAACTTTATAAAGACACTTTTGTATGTAAGACCTGAAACTGTGTATTAAAAGAAAGCACAGGGGATAAGCTCCTTCACATTGATGCTGGCAATGATTTTTTGGTTTTGCACCAAAAGCAAAGGCAACAGAAGCAAAAATAAACAATGGGATTACATCAGAGGGAAAAGCTCCTACTCAGCAACCAATCAACAAAATGAAAAGGCAACCTACAGAATGGAAGAAAATATTTGCAAACCACACATCTGATAAAGGGTTAACCAGGGAAGAGCCAAGAAAATCCTGAAAAAGAATGCCACCAGACAACATGTCTTAATGGATATTAAAACTTAAGACAAAGCCACAAAAATAAAAAACATCATCACTGGAACTGAAATAAATCCCATACATAAAGGACTTTCAAGTAAAATAAAGATGGTCTTTTAATCCAGTGGGAAATGATGGTTTATATTGTAAGTGATGCTTGCCCAACTGGCTGCCTATACCTAGAAGGAAATCAAGTTGAACTTCTACCTTCATACCATTTAGAGGAAAAGAACTCAGATTTAAAATCTTAAATGTTCAAGAATAAAATAAAAATCTTTGGAAAAATATTTAAGTGCCTAAAGGTACAACCTGTGGGCTGGGGAGTCACTCCAAACAAGAAACCTAAAAGTTATATAGGACAAAATAAAGTAGAAAAGGCTACTTTACAGAAAGCAAAAATTCTGAAGCAAAAGAAACCTAAAGGAAAAAAATGGCCATCCCAGATTAAAGAACTGAAAGATAATATAATTTTGTAAGTACCTGCATGTTATGAGAAGCTATATACTGTAGGATAGATACTGTATAACAATGTGTATTATATACTCATAATGTACAAGGAATTCATGTAAATTCTCCAAAAAAGTAAACCACTTAATAAAAGTCAATGGGCAAAGGATATAAACAATTCATAGAAAAGTATTTCTAAATGTCCAATAAATATTGTATTAAATGCTCACAGTAAAGTAACAATGAGATACTGCTTCCTGCTAACCCCATTGGAAAAAAATATAAAAGAATGGTAACACCTACTGCTTGTTGGCCAGGATGTAGGGAATGTGCACTCTCATATATTGCTAATAGGAATATAAATTGCTGCAATCTTTCCGAATGCAATCTGATAATATCTATATAAGTACGCATGCCCCCACCCAGTAACCCCAACCTACGGAATACATTCATATTATATTTGGAAGCCATTAAAAATAATTAATTAGATCTACATCAGGTAATGTGACACATAAATTCATGATGTATCATGATGTAAAAAAAATTTTTTTTAACAGAAATAAAATATTTTACTTTATTTCTAACGGTCTGATTTGAGACAGAGATAGTGAGAGAGAGCACAAGCATGGGGGAGGGGCAGAGGGAAAAGCAGGCTCCTCACTGAGCAGGGAGCCTGACCTGGGATCATGAGCCACTCAGGCACCCCAAAATTCTGATTTTAAACAAGGAAGCCACACAAAATAATTAAAAGTTCATGATAAAAACAGCGTTTTTGTGATCCCATTTATATAAAGTCCTATGTGTATCATATATCTGTGTATCACAAAGATACCTACAGTGATGGTTATCAAAATGCAGTTATCTCAGAGGTAAGATTTCAGGAGACTTTTACTATTTTTCATATTTTTTGCACTAAATTTTCAGATATGACCATATATTATTTATAGAACCAGCTTCTGGGTTTATTTTTAAAGCAACTTAGTTACCTTCTTACTCCTTTCCTTCCCCTGCTGAGTCAGTTGTCACATCCTATTAATTTTACCTCTGAAATGTTCCACTGATCTGTCCTCTCCTTTATATTCTCAGAGTTTAATCCTTCATCATTTCTCTCCTGTAGTACCAAATTAGCCTAGCTCACCACTCTGCCCCCATTATCACTACCAGTCTGTTTCCTATGAAAAAAATATAGTATACTATGCCAATTTCCTCCTAAACGTCTGAGTACTTCCTCACTGACCCTAAAATAAAGACCATATTTTACCAAACCATTCAAAACTCTCGAGTCTAACCCCAAACTATCTTTAACCATCCAACTCCCATTTACTTGTTCACTCGCTCAACGAAGATTTATCATGTGCTGCTATTCAGACTGTAGACACTGTTCTAGCACCTATGATACATTAGTGAACAAAAGGCCAAAACTACCTGCCCTGACCTTGTGGAGTTTATATTCTAATGGGACTGGGAGGGAGGAGGCAGAGAGGGAAATAAGAAATAAACATAATGAAGAATTGTATGGTACATATAGACTTAGACAAAGCAAAGAAGTAAATTATATAGTACATAAGAAGATAATCATTAGAGGAGAGAGAAAGGCAATGATGGGTTGAGGCAGCATGGATGTTGCACTTTTCAAATAGTCTAATCAAAGCAGTCCTTACTGAGGTGAAGTTAAACAGACTTGAAGGTGGGGAGGGAGTCAGTCCTGGGCATTTCTGTAAAATGCCCTCCACCCCAGAGTCTGTGTAAAGGCTGTAGGGTGAGAGCCAGCCTATATGTTCCCAGAATAACGAGGGCAAAGTGGCTGAAGTGAGGGGTAAGAGACAATGAAGCCAGAAAGGCATCAGGACAGGAGTCTAGACCAGAGAATATGGAACCTCCTAGGCTCACCCATAAGGACTTTGGCTTTTACTGTGAATAAAACAGGAAATATAACCAACACTGAATGCCTGGGAATTTACGTCCTCCCAGGGGCAGTCCTTAACTGATTGCTTTGTGGGTCAATTCTCAGGCTTCCTTGTTTCGTCCCTGACAAGGACAACTCTGAGCTGCAACCTATACTGTCCCCACAGCTCCCCAACAGGACCCAACCAGAGTTCCTTTCCATGCAGTACAACCTCTGCGTGGTTTTCTTCCTTGTCATGTCCCACCTGCCCACAACCCTGCTGGTTTTTCCTGGGAAAACTTTCTAAGAGTACATGAACTGTCTCAGGATCTGCTTCTGGGAAACCCAAGTGAAGAGAGGAAGAAGTTTTATGTGAGATGTGGCATGATTTATTCAACAAATTGAATGCTGAACCACTAACTGTTCTTAAAATACATGTCTTCAGACATCTTCTCTTTTTTTTTGCTGAGAAATAACAGCACCTTTCTTCCCTCCCCTTTGGAAAAGCTCTACTCATTTTCCAAAACGCAAACACAAGTGATGATTTCTTGTTGCATGAAATCCTTTCCACCTTCTTATGGCAACATGTTTCTGGTAGAGCCACTGCCCTAATGCTAATTTAAGGATCAATTACTTGCATTTTCTATTTTTATCTAGACTCAGATCACTGAGAAGCAACCTTATCTTGTTTTTTTATAATTATTCCCAAAGTGCTTCCGTGATACAGTGCTTTGCACACAATAAGAATCAATGCAACTTACTGAATTTGATAACTCTTTGTAAGGTTTTCTTCTCATATTGGGCCTAATGTCAACCTCACAAAAATCTCAGTTTAAATCTAAATATGCAGCAGAAATCAATTAATTTTAATATGACTGAATTGTTTGGTTTTTACATGAAGATTTGATTACAACAGTTTTTATGCCTTGCTATAAAGGTGCACAGAGAATTGGGGCTTTTAAGAAATACATATGCTATAAAAAGTCTTAGGGTACTTACTTTGGGGAGAGCACCGGAGGACTGACAAAAGACCGAAGTGCATCCTTCACCATGTCTTGCATGAGATGGGTTCCAAAGACCTTTTTGTTATCCACCAAGAAAGTGGTCTTAAAACAAATGTTATATATTAGTAATGCTATCACAATTTTAACATATTGTACATATAACTGTAATTACTATGACACAAACACACTTCTTATAAATACTGCAGAACATAGGAGAGATTAAAGTATAAAAACCTGGTGGAAATCAATCAATAAATAAATCACTATTTCAACAATGGGTATTACTTATTAATCCCTCTTAAGATGTATTCTGATGAAGGAAAATGAAAAAGTGTGCAAGAAAATATATTTCCCAAGTCCAGGGTAGTGATAGTGAACTAGTCAAAATGAACTGACTAGTCTGAATATGTCAAATAAGCTAATATGTAAGAAAGAGGGCTTCATAAATTATGAAACAGCAAATGGTTATCAATATTAGTTGATAATCTTTGTCTCTAATGAACATTTTGGAATACATACACACTTTCTGAAATTGGAAAAATAGATTTCATGATTAAATTTAAAGTAATAAATTATTTAATAATAATTTGCATTTAATTTTCTCCCCTTAATTACCTCGGTATATTTTAATACTTGCTATACTATCCCTTCCTTGATTTCCTAACACATTTGCGCTGTTTCCAGTTTTGGGTGATAATGAACCAAACAGCTATACACACTCGTATACAAGTTTCCAGGAGAACACAGGATTTCACTTTTCGTAGGCAGATATTAAGCGGGAGTAGGATCTGTACATTTAATAAGACTCTGACAAATTGTTTTTACAAAGTGGCTGTAGCACTTCACATTCCTATCAGTAAATGCATCACCAGCACTCGGTATTGTCAGTTTTTTTTTTTTTTAAGATATTGTAAAAGGTGGATAGTGGTATTTCACTGTGGTTTGAATTTGCATATCCCTAATACCAATTATGTTCAGTATGTTTTCATACTGAAGTGTTTAAATTTGCTGCCCATTTTATTTTTAAAGATTTTATTTATTTATTTGACAGAGACGGAGGCAGCCAGCGAGAGAACACAAGCAGGGGGAGTGGGAGAGGAAGAACCAGGCTCCTAGCAGAGGAGCCTGATGTGGGGCTCGATCCCATAACGCCGGGATCAAGCCCTGAGCCAAAGGCAGACGCTCAACCACTGTGCCACCCAGGCACCCCTGATGCCCATTTTAAAAAGTGGGTTGTCTGTTCTATTTTGTTTATAGAGTTCTTTGTATGATACAAATCCTTTACCACACATGGATTTGCAAATATTTTCTCCAATCTGTTAGTCTCTTTTCATTTTCTTAACAATGTCTTCCACAGAATTAAAGTTCTAAATTGATCACTTTATCATTTTTTATGAATTGTTTTTGATGCCATACCAAGAATTGTGTCTTCTGAAGTCAAAAAGATTTTCTGCTATCTTTTCTTGTGAAAGTTTTATAGTTTTACCTTTTAGATTTATGATGCATTCTGAGTCAATTTTTTTGCATATGTCTGTCCAATTGTTCTTGTACCATTGTTGAAAAGACTACCATTTCTCCACTGATTTGCCTTTGTATTTTGACAAAAATAACTGACCATATTAGTAATTGATCAGCTGACCATGTTAATAAAGGACTATGAAATACTATATAGTACTACTATATAGTAGCATATAGTACTATATACTATATATAAAGGAATATAAAATACTATATAATAGCATATAGTACTATTAGTATATATATATTATATATATACTATTAGTTTATATATATATTATATATATATAATAGTACTATATGCTATTATATAGTACTAAATAATAAAGGACTAATTAAAGATTAGGACTTTTCTAGACTCTCCTCTTGGTTCCACTGATCCATTTTGCCAATACCATACCTGTCCTGCAGTCAGATAGTATGAGTTGCCCAACTCTACTCTTTTTTGCACCATTTTTCTGGCTATTCTAGTTCCTTTGCCTTTCCATATTAATTTTAGAATCAACTTGTTGACATCCAAAAAATCCTGCTATGATTTTGATTGAGATTGCTCTGAATCTGTGGATCAATTTTGGGAAGAACTAACACCTGAGATCATTCCACAAAAAAAAAAAAAAAAAAAAAAGGTATATTTCTCCATTTATTTAGGTCTTTGATTTCTTTCATCAGTACTTTGCAGTTTTTCAGCATATAGGTTCTATGAACAGGTGTTAGATTTATACCTAAGTATTTCATTTTTTTGTGTGTTAGTGAAAATAGTACTGTTTTTAAATTTTCTACTTCCCATTGCTCACTGCAAATATATAGAAATACAATTACTTTTTTGTGTATTGACCTCATATCCTGTGTTCTTCTTAAACTCACCCATCTGGTCTAGGAACTTCTTTGTAGATTCCTTGACATTCTATACAGAAAATAACGTCTGTAAAAATGTGTTTTTTCTTTTTCAACTGTATGCCTTTTATTTCTTTTTCCTGCCTTTTTTCACTAGCTCAAATTTCCAGTGCAGCTTTCTCTCAACTTATGATGACTGGCTTATGTCCCAATAAGACCCCTTTAAGTTGAAAATGCTCTTAAGTTACAATGTACTTAATACATCTAACTTACTGAAGATCATAGCTTAGCCTAGCCTACTTTAACCGTGCTCAGAACACATAGATTAGCCTACCGTGGGACAAAATCATCTAACACAAAGCTTATTTGATAATAAAGTGTTCAGTATCTCCTGTAATTTACTGAATGCTATACTGAAAGTGAAAAACAGAATGGTTAAATCAGTTGTTTACCCTTGTGATCATGTAGCTCAGTGGGAGCTGTGGCTCGCTGGTCATGCCCAGCATCACGAGAGAGTATTTTACTGCATATTGAAAAGATCAAAATTCAAAATAATGAAGTATGATTTCTACTGAATGCACATCACTTTCACACCATCATAAAGTTTATAACTCATAAGTCAAACCCTCTTAAGTTGTGGACCATCTGTACTATGTTGAATAAGAGTGGAGTGAGTGGACATCCTCGCTTTAGTCCCAATCTTAGGAGGAAAGGATTTATCTTTCACCATTAAGTACCATGTTAGCTGCAGATTTTTTTGTACATACCCTTTATCAGGTTAAGGAAGTTCTTTTCTATTCCTAGCTCTGCTGAGAGTTTTTTATCACGATGGAGGTTGAATTATGTCAAATGCTCTTCCTGAATCTACTGAGACGTTAGAGTGTATGGTGGATTACACTGGCTGATTTTTGAATGCTGAACCAGGCTTGCATTCTTGGAAAAAAAACACCTTGGTCATAATGTATTATCTTTTTTTATATATTGTTGAATTTGATATGATAACACTTTAAGGATGTTCTGTCGATGCTCACAATATGTCTACAATTTTCCATTCTTTTAATGTCCTTGTTTGGTCTTGCTACTGAGCTACTGCTGGTTTTATATCATGAGTATTGTTGACTCTTCTATTTTCTGGAACAGACTGTACAGAATTGACCTGGAACTTTCTTTGTTGAAAGGTTTTAAACTATGAATTCAATTTCTTTAATATATACAGGATCATTCAAGTTACCTCTTTCTGAGTTTTGGTAATGTCCTTCAAGAAACTGGTCCATCTGTGTTTTTGAATTTATGGATATGAGCTGTTTATAGTATTTCCCATATAACCTAAGGGTTCTGTAGTAATACTCTCTTTCATTCCTGATATTATTCATCTGTACCTTCTTTTTCTCTTGTTCTGTCTGGTTAGAGGTTCTTCAATGTAACTGACATCTTTCTTTCGTTCATTCTTTCTTTCTTTTTTTTTTTTAAAGGCTCAGTTAAATTTTTTAAAGTACTATTTATTTAAGTAATCTCTATACCCAACATGGGGCTCAAACTCACAATCCTGAGATCAAGAGTCACACACTCTTCCAACTAAGCCAGTCAGGCACCCCTTTATTGATATTTTTAAAAGAACCAAGTTTTCGGTTACATCAATTTTCTTCACTGTTTATCTGTTTCCTATTTTACTCATTTCTGCTTTTATCTTTGGTATTTCCTTTCTTCTGCTCGCTGAGTTTCATTTCCATTTTTTTTTTTAAGTAGAAGCTTAAATTATTCAGACCTTTCTTTCAAAAATTTTTTAACTGAAGTATAGTTAACATATTAGTTTCAGGTATACAACACAATGACTCAATTCTATACACTGTAAAATGCTCACCATGGTAAATGTAGTTACCATCTGTCACCAAAGTTATCACAATATTACTGACTATATTGCACATGCTGTACTTTTCACCTGTGACTGACTTATTTTATAACTAGAAGTTTGCACCTCTTAATCCCCTTCACCTATTTCACCCATACCCACCCCCCCACCTCCAATCCCTCTGGCAATCACTTTCTACTTTTTCTCATATAAACATTTAATCTTATAAATTTTTCTCTAAGCACTGCTTCACTTATATCCCACAGATTCTGTAGGTTAGATTTTCATTTTCATTCAGTTCAAAATATTTTCTAATTATCCTCAAGACTTCCTCTTTGGCTCCTGAGTTTTGTTCAGAAGTGTGTTAATTTCCAAATATTTGGAAAATTTCCAAATATGTTTGTTACTGATTACTAGTTTAATTCCAAAATAATCAGAAAGCATACTTTGGATGATTTCAATTGTTTTTCAATTATTAAAGGTTTGTTTTATAGCCTGGGATATGACCTTGATGAATGTCTAATATTCTAATACTTCTATCATAAAAATGTAACACTGCTGACATCCTTTAAAAGCATCTACTTTTGTTGCAGCAATCAATAAAATAATGTCAACACACATAAAATTTGATGTTTAAAGAAGTACTGCAATACTAAATAGAACTTACTTGTAACAGAGATCTTGAAAGAACACAAGGTGATTGTTCACTAAATTCACAGAAAAAATCCTGACACACAGAGAAAAAATAATGTCATTAATAGATTAAATAAAAGCTGGAAATGTTTGTATATAGCATATAATTTTTACCAGACCTTCTGGAAATTACATACTAACAGATTTAATATATGACAAAGAGCTAAGGATCATTTCTATAGGAACTGTCTTAATTGTATCAATGGGACAATGGATGCTTTTGGAGACTAACTTTTTTTAATTGACCAACAGAATTGTGTGGATACCAATATTAAATTTGCACATTATGAAAATAATAGCATTGATAATAATTTGCTAACAGCAGAGGTTTACTTCCTACTTCACAGAAATAAGTATCAAGTAACCAGGCCAAGTGGATTCATATAACTGACTGTTCCTGATTCTTTTTTGACATCCAAAAGATATGCTCAGAAAACTATATATGGGTTTATACATAGATAAAAGGAAAAAAGGTAAGAAAATACACTACGATGTTAGTATATTATATGATAGTAGCTATTTATCATTTTCACATTTTGTGTTTTCCAGACTCGTGATCCTCCATTTACATGGGTGCTCTGCCAAAACCTACCAAGCTTCTCTAGTCAATTCACTTTTTTCACAATTAACTTTTATACCTTGCTCACACTTCTCTAAGTAAATATTCTCTACTACAGAGATCCACCCATTTAACATTACAAAGTAAATTAAGTCATCTATCAACAGGAAATCCCTCCACTTCAGCCTCTAAACTTTATCAAACTGAACCCACATTTGTACCCAGATCCTTTCCTTGCCCACTTTTAACAACGGAAGCCCTCCATTTGTATTACGGACTCCATTCCTTCCGGTCTTTTCAGGAACATTACACCTTGTCAAAAATCCATCCTTGTCTGTCCTAGATATTTAACTTCTCCCTCTCTTCCAGATCCTCCCC
Source organism: Ursus maritimus (assembly GCF_017311325.1). NCBI lineage: Eukaryota > Metazoa > Chordata > Mammalia > Carnivora > Ursidae > Ursus > Ursus maritimus. Next base: position 4,195,303 of record NW_024426008.1, read on the forward strand.
ATTTATATTTACGTAGTCAATTTCCCCCCATCTTTAAAAAGAAACTCTCACATGCTCCACATTTCTCTCTTAACTGCTGCCTTCTCAGCTAAACTTTCTGAAAGAGTTGACTGAACCATCTCTACTTACTCAACGGCCCCTCCTCATCCACACACACTAGCCTGGCTTTTCACTCTAGTCACCACTGTCCTCTGACACCAAATCCAACTGACATTTGTTTTAGACCTTATTCACTTCTTTTATCTGACCTCTCAGCAGTATTGGCGGGACTTCCTTCTGGTAAAATAAAACCTTTAAATGACTTCCATGATTTCTTCCTTTGTGGTCACTTCTCGGTCAGCTCTGTATGTTCAAAGTTTAGTCCCAGACTGTTTTCTTTTCTTATGCCATATACTTTTTCCCTCACAATCTTCACCATACTCATGCTTCAATTACTACCTGTAATAGTTCCAAAATTATATATCTAGCATTGACTTCTAAACTCTATCCATATAGTCACTATCTATTCAATATCTTTACATAAATATCTCAAAGGCACCTCAAATTCAGCTTCACTAAGACCCTCAGCTGACTAAAGGTCTTTGAGAATTTCCCCATTTTGGTGACAGCACCAGAGTGTATCAAGATCTGCAGGTCAGAAACCCAGAGACCTTCCTGAGAGTTCGCTCATGTCCCATGTTTAATTCAACACCAACATGGTATCGATTTTAGTTCATGCATAGCTCTAACTCTGACAACCCACATCACCTCCCTGCCATCCTTCTAACTGAAGTTACCATCCTCTCTCCCTTGGACTGTGATGATGGTTTCTTAATTCATCTCCCTGTGTTTACTTTGTTCCCTTACTGTTTTTTCTCTTCAATGCAGCACAAATGGCTGCAAACTGTTAATTCAGTTACTTAACTACCCCACCCATACTGATCTTGTCTAAAACTCGAATGTGAAAATGCAGAAACATGCAGAGCATAAACTATAAAGAGTTGTAACTGACATTTTGGTATTTGTTATTCCAATCTTTTTTAAACTGAATTTACCTACCTCTGATGATCACTTCTGTGTGTGACAACGTATAAGATGGATAATCTATTTTGAAACATAACTTGACATTCACAACCATTTCCCTATGTCAGTATTTTCCTGTAACATGCTTTTTAATGTCAGTATGGCATATATTCTACACATACTATAGGATAGATAGTGTTACTAGTGGGCATTTAAACTGTTTCTAGTTCTTCAAGAATGCGAATGATGATGAGCCAAATACTTTAGTTCATCTTTGCATATATCTTAGATGATTTTCTTATGCTAAATCTCTAGAAGGGGAGTTGCTAAGATATACACATTTTTAAGACTTTTGAGAGCGACAGCCACAGAAGTATAGGAGAGCAACTACGTCCCTCTATCAACATTAAATATTACTATACTTTCCAATCAAATTGTTATAAAATGCATTTCTTCAATTACTTGTAAGGGCATGCATTTTTCATGTTTACTTCTTTTTCTGTGTGTGCTCATGTCCATTCCCAATTTTCTAGAGAAGATTTATCTTATAGGTAAGCACATATTCTGGCACTGTATCCTAACAATAACAGGTGTTTTATGCAGATCCACCAGGTATTTGGTCCCCTTTTCTCTAACTTTAATCTTCTTGATTCTTGGCCTTAGCCACACTCCCCTACTACCACCACCAATCCCCATCCCAAGTGTTCCAAGGATCCAGACTCTTCTCTTTCTATGCCCTCTTCACGACCAGTGCTGGCAGTCCAGGCCTGGCTCCCCCAGTTCCCCACTACTATGGTCCCCGACAAGGCAATCCATAACCCTCTGCCAGAATATCAAAATCCAACTATGGCATTATTTTTTCTTATTCCAATTCACACTGGTCGTCTTCTCAAATCCTACCTTTAATTTGAACACAAATATTCATGTAACAATTAAGAATCAGAAAAGCAGATGTAGCAGAAGAGTAAAAGTCTCTATTCTAGTTCCAGATATGCCACTAACCAATCATCTAATGTGGTTACAAGCCCTCTAAACCTTACTTTGTTTAGCTATACAATGAACTGCAAAATGAACTGGGTTATGTCTATGATCTTTTCTACCATTAAGATTCTACGATTCTTAAGTCAGAATAAGGACAAAACTACTAAAAAGAAAGCAAACAGAAAGGACGTAACAAAGACGCAATTGGTGAAAGTTTCACTAAGGAATGAAAACTTAAGCTGGGCATTAATGACAAAGAATTAGAAGGGAAAATAAAGTTATGACAAGAAAGAGCATAAACAAAAGCACAAATCCTTGTTGACCATCGACTGTATTCCAGAGGCTGCTGCTCAAATTCTAGGAATGTAAGCAAGATATTTCATCATCTCAAGGAATACAGGTACAGAAGCAACCTGGAACCAACAAGAAAGACCTCACAGAGAAAATGACATGGGCTGGGAATTATGTACCTCTATGCAGAGTTGTGTAAAATAAATTAGTGAACTTATGTCTAAATAATGACAGTATTATATTGCATACTTTCTACCTTCCTAACCTTATATAAACATTGCTTTCTACATTTTAACCCCTATAGAAGATTAATCCAAAATATGTAAAAATGTATATACTCTTTCACCCAGCAACTTCATGGTTTAGGAATTTATCTTAAGGAAGAAGAAAGCAGATGATATGAAGGTTCCTACAGACATGCTCACTTTAGTACTGTTTGTAATAGTAAAACACTGAAAATGACCTAACTATAATTCAATATGAATGGACTGGAAAAAACTGTGATATATGCCGACAACGGAATACCATGTATCTATTTAAATAATGCAGAAAAATGTATACTTGTTGACATGAAAAGAAAGATGTCCAGGATACGGAGATTAGTGATGAAAGCAGGCTACAAACACCATGATCTTATTTTTTGTATAAAAATATACATGTATGTATGTATATGTGCACACTCACATATATGTGTACATGCACACACACATTTACATATAAGAAGTTTTGAAGACAGAATCCAGGGTTTAAATCCTCATTCTTAAAACTTGGATGAATTATCTAAACTTTAGTTTTCGATCTCTAAGATGGACAGTAAATAATTCTTGTGAAGATTAAATAGAAACAAACACACACACACTTAATTCTCCAGCTATCAAGGAAAATAAGTAAGCAATTTTATTTACCCTTGGGACAGTCAGCCTCTAAAAAGTGATAAACTATTCTGTTGTTCAATCAAAATCATATTCCAGAACGGAGATTTGTACTTACCAGAATACAATGTAAATTTGTTAAATTGACCACCTCACAAACAGTTTTTATTCTATCTATTAATCTTGCAAAATAGTTGACCATTTCTTCCCTTTTAATTATTTTTGCATATCGAGGGAATGTAGGTGGAAGTAGCCTCTGGTTAACAAGGGGCTCAAAACCCATCATAATTGGATGATCTAAAAAGGAAAAAAAAGTAAGATTTTCAATGTTTTGCTGAATCTTCAACCTCAAATACTAGTAAGTATAAAAAGAGAAAGGCCAATTTCAAAAGCATCTCCAAATTCCTGTCAGAGTATTCTCTAAATGAATTTTATAATTTACAAACATCTATATACATATGCATTTTTAAAAATGAGATAAGCAGATTTAATAACCTAAAAATTGGACTTCCTACCTACATGGAATTGGTAGTAGTTACAGAAAGGAAGGGGTTGCTACCTCACAATTAACCATAAGCCAGGAATGGGATAAAATAGGGTTAATATATTCCCTTAAAAAAAAAAAAAAGCAAGCAATGCTGTATTAACCATGAGATTGTGAAAAAAAAAAAAAAGGTAAAATGGGAACACAAATTTAGGTGGTCTTCCCTTCAATTACTGAACAGTAGAATCAACTCAAACTTACATATTAATGCAAAACAGAGAACAGTCCCTGCCCCACCCCCATGAGTCTGGAATACATTTGGTACTGACATTAATTATAGAAATTCAGAGTGCTTTAAAGCATAAATAACCTTTTACAGGAGACCTAAGGGTGATTTCCTCTTTCCCATTCTCTGCCCACTGTGACCTCACTTTTCACACTACTGCAACCCTCCAAATTTTCTCTCAACTTGAAATCTAAAATGAGGAAGTATATGAAATGAGAAGTGATTAAGAATTTGGGAATCAGGTTCTCTTGCTGTAATACAAACAGGCTATAAACCAAGAACAAATAAAATAGCTTTGGATGTTAATGAAAGATAAAATTAAGCTAAGTATGGGAGGCTGGGACCCTGGGTGGCTTAGTCTGTTAAGCATTGACTCTTGATTTCAGCTCAGGTCAGGTTAGGGCTGTGAGAATGAGCCCTGCCTCCAGCTCCACTCTGTGGGCATGGAGCCTGCTTAAGACCCTCTCCCTCTGCCCCTCCCCTCCAAAAAAAGAAATTAAGATAAGTAGGCGCCATTATTAAGAATTAAAAGACTGATATTTAACCAAATTATAATAATGCTCCTGTGACAAATGTGATTATTCCTGAAGATTAAGCAAATAAAGATGTCCCCCAAGGTTGCTGGCCTTCTTCCTCTTCTCCATACTTAAGTCTTCCCTGGTTGAAGTCATTCATTCTTATAAAAATTCCAATTTAATGTTTTCCAGGCTAAAATCATTAGCCCACAATCTTTCTTCTGAGCTCCAAATCTGATTTCTACCTGCATAATGGACATTTCTACCTTGGTACCCCACATCATCTCAAAAGGCACGTATCCGAAAAGCTGCCATTATCTTGCCCCAAACACTGCTTCTCCTTATCTATTCCCTTTCTCAATAAAATGACCCACTGCCCTTATAATTGCTTAGGCCAGAAACCTTCTTGTCTGCTTTAATCAGTGCATAAGTCTTACAATATTTCACATCCTATCATCCACTGACTGTCCCCCTCCCCCTTCACTCTTACTGCCACTGCAAAAGTCTAACTCATTCCCCTACACTGAATACTCCTTCATTAATTAATCCTGTACACTGCCACCTCAATTGTTTTATCTAAATGACAACCTGATTTCACTCACCAATCCAAAAATTTTGTTGGCTCCCTATTACATACAGTACAAAGTCTCTGGTAGGGCACTGAAAGGTACTTTAAAATTCATGCCACTCCTATAGAAAAAAAAATCTGTACTCCAATAGAAAACTATATATTGTCAGATTGATTCAAGGCAGCTATTTTACAAATCTATAAATTGTAAGTAACTGATAGAATTTGCAAATTCTGTCCTGGCAGAGATTCACCTGACTTCCTCCCAACTCCCTTTCTGCCTCCATTTATAATTTTTTTCAACATTCCAATGCTCCATATAAATCTGAATTTTGTTAAAAGATTTTATTTATTTGAGAGAGAGAATGCAAGAGCAAGGGGGAGGGGTAGAGCAAGAAGCAGGCTCCCCAGTGACCAGAGCGCCTGACGCGGGGCTTGATCCCAGGGGGGATCATGACCTGAGCCAAAAGCAGACACTTAACTGAGCTACGCGGGCACCCCTAAATTTAAACGTTTTAAAACTTTTCATCCCTAGTTATTTCATTGAATGAGTTTAACAAAATCCTTAACACATGTTCATTTTTATATCTGTATGAGAATCACAGTTTTTACTTTTTTCTGAAAGTCATCTTTTAACATGTTCTATTCTCTAAGCACCATGAGCTGTAAGCAAGCACACTGACCGACAAGTATCATGTTCTTTTATGCCTCTTTACTTACACAGTATCTCTCTGCCTATAAAGCCGACCCCTTATTCTTAGCCTGAGAGACCTGCTATAACTTGGACTCCCTCTCATGCTTGGCCCTCCCCCAAGTACTGGGTATACACACTGCTACTCTGTCCATGTGGGATTACATCATTTCTCCCTCAGTTCTTCTGAAAGAGCAGGAACTGGCTTGTGTCCCAAACACCTAAATGTCTGGCTCATTACAGGCACTGGATACATGTTTTGTGAATGACAAGATGTGCATACTCAAAATAAAATGAAAGACTGTTACCATTATAATAAAACAGTTTGATTTTCGGATTTATAACATTTCATTTAAGGTAAATGTACTAGTGAGGATGCTTTACCATACCAACATGAATACATTCTGGGCTTTAATGATAAATGCACAGAATCTAAATACTTAAATAGTACATTATTCTTATTTTCCCTGAAAGCATTCTCATTTTCATCTAAAAGTATTACCCATAAATATTCTTTTGTTCTTAACACACATATTTTAAGGCTTTAAACCACAAGTAGAAGATACAGCCACTCATGGAAATCTGGATGACCATGAAAAGTAGTAAGTATTAGTGGGAAATGAATATAAAATACAATACGTTCTACATTACGTTTTAAAAAAGATTTTATTTATTCATTTGAGAGAGCGAGCGATAGCACAAGCAGGGCGATAGGCAGAGGGAAAGGGAGAAGCAGACTCCCCACTGAGCTGGGAGCCTGATGCAGGGCTCAATCCCAGGACCTGAAGATTGCCAACTGAGCTGAAGGCAGACACTTAACCATCCTAGCCGCCTGCCCAGGCACCCCATCTACATTACATTTTTATACAAATTTAAAAATGCAACATAAAAGGATAAGCCTCCAACTCCATTTATGCTCAGGTCATGATCTCAGCATGGAGTCTACTTGAGATTCTCTCTCTCCCTCTACCTCCGCCCCTCCCCCTGCTCTCAAACACTCTCTCTGAAATAAATAAATCTTTTTAAAAGGTGCGACATACAAGAGTATTACCTTCTGAAACAAATTCAGCTGTCCTGCAGACTACAGGGGTTTATAGCAGCATCCGTGACCTTTACCCACTAGATGCCAGTAGCATCCCCTTAATTGTGAAAACCAAAAATGGGTCCAGACATTTTCGAATGTCCCTGGAAGGCCCCAGCTGAGAAACACTGGTCAAGACAAATACAATAAGCAACTTTAATTCAGTGTGGATAAGCTCAGGATGTAACAAGAACATCTGAACACATGGAAAAATTAGATGGAAGACTGACAAGAAGTGAAATCTAAGGAAAGACTCAAATGATAAAAAGTTAGTAAAATATTGGTCAGGAAAAAGTATTCCAAGCATATCAAAGGCCTGGAGGACAGAAAAGATGGTTCCTTTTCTCTTTTTCTTTAAGGAGCTCCAATTTTCCAAATCATAATTTCTCCAAACTCATGAAGTAAAAATACATGCATATAAATAGAATGGGCACACAGTCCCTATCCATAAAGTTAGAAGGTATCTGTGTGCTTCTCTCTATTCCCCAGATATACTTACATCGCAACCCCCCCCACCATTTCTCTGGACCTAATCCCTGTTAATAGCTAAAGTTATTCCTAGTAACTATTTTTAAGTCTCAGCTGTTGCCGAATCTCATACATAAGAATTCTGCAACTGTTCTGTACAAGACATAATAACCCGCCTGAGCAGAGACGAGTGAAAGAGCTGAGATAAGAGAGATGGAAGAAGTTGCTCAGAATACAGAGTAACTGAGCAGGAGAGGGGCTAAAAGCAAGGCAGGAGTTTGCATCTGGTTTCATGGCAACATAAAGCGTGAAACTTTACAAGAAGTTTTACCACACCCAAACCCCTCCCGGAATAAACTGCTCGAACAGTTTTTTCCTCACTGTATTTCATGCATCTTCTCTACCACACAATATACCTCAGACTGTTTTCTATTAGAATAACCCGAAGAGCCCTTGCGAATTGAGTCTGAGAAGTTGAGAATTCATATTACTTTCTACGTAGTGTGGGCTGTGCTTAATCTAGTTTTCCTGAATTGGACAGACAGCTCAAACAAGATAATTTCTAGACTTTCTTCTCATGTTCTAAGTCTGTAGATGTATGAAAAATTATCTTGGTTTTCCAGTTAAAATACTTCAAATATACTTCTTAGTACAAGAATGCCAAATAGGAGGATATGCCCCTTCCAGCAGCATTCTTTTAAAAATAAAACAACTGGGGCGCCTGGGTGACTCAGTTAAGTGTCTGCCTTCAGCTCAGGGCGTGATCCCCGGACTCCCGGGATCAAGTCCTGCATAGGGCTCCCTGCTCAGCGAGGAGTCTGCTTCTCCCTCTGCCCTTCACCCTGCTTGTGCTCTCTAATAAATAAAATCTTTTAAGAAATACATAAAAATAAAATAAATGATAATTTACTTTCAAAACATTTTATACAGCACACTGGTTTAGACTGTTTTAGTTACTAAAATTCTTGTTAGACAACTGGCATTATTACCAGCAGAAAAGTGCTATGAATAATACAAGGTTCTTGGATATAAGATTTATAGTAACAACGCACTTTGATTTAACTTAGCAAACTAAGTTATTAAAATTGATTAGATGCCTAAATTAAAGATCCAAAAATCTATGTCAAGAGATAAAGATGACATATCATTTTCAGACATCTCTCCCCAAGATTACATAGGCAATTTACAGTTATATTTATTGAAATAACAAGTTTTGGATTCTCTGAAGTTGGAAGGAATTCTGGAAAAAAATGCAGAAGCTGCTAAGGATTTAAGTGATTCCACACTTCTTGCCTACATTATTTCCTTTTATAAAATGTTTAACATTATGCTATGTGAAATAAGAGAAAAAGGACAAATATTATATGATCCCTCTTATATGATATACCAGGAATAGCTCCATTCATAGACAAAAAGTACAACAGTGGTTACTGGGGATTAAGGGGAAATGGGGAGCTACTGTTTAATTAGTATCAAGTTTCAGTTCGGGAAGATGAATAGTTTTGGAGATGAATAATACTGAGTTACATGATAATGTGAATATACTTGATGCCACTGAATTGTACACTTAAAAATGGTTAATGTAACAAATTTTATGTTATGTATATTTCACAATAAAAAAACTTACAAAAAGGCATTAAACCAAAAGTGTTCAATTCAAAAGGCCCAGCCTCAGTAAATATTCTATCATAATCACCAACCAATCACTGCAATATTATGTGCGCACGTCTACATATTTTGAATTTTTTGGTGTGTATTTCTGAACAGGTATAAATGCAAATGATAAAAAAAAAGTTTCAAATGAAACAAAAGGCAATACGACGAAAAGCAAGTCTCCCGTCCACATGTGACTCTCAGTTAATCTCCGGAGAACTAACCAGAACTTTAAGTTTCTTCAATGTGTGGGTATTCATATACATATCCTTTTTAAAAAAACTTAATTGAGGTATAATTTACATATAATAGAATGTAAATATTAATCTATAATTCACTATTCTGAAAAATACATACAACCATGAAATTACTACCAAAATCAATGTGTATACAATATTTCCATCTCCCCAAAATATACCCAGTCCCCATTCCCAGCCAATCACTGCCCCTCATGCCCAGAAATTATGGAACTGCCTTCTCTCAATAAAGATTAGTCTTTCCGACTTTTATACAAAGAGAATCATGTGCACTTTTATATCTGGCTTCTCTCAGCATAATGTTTCAGATTTATCCACTATGCTAAGTGTATCAGTACTCCATTCCTCTCTATTTCTTTTTTTTAAGATTTTATTTATTTATTTGACAGAGAGAGAGACAGCCAGTGAGAGAGGGAACACAAGCAGGGGGAGTGGGGGAGGACGAAGCAGGCTCCCGGCACAGCAGAGAGCCTGATGCCGGCTGGATCCCAGCACCCTGGGATCACGCCCCGAGCCGAAGGCAGACACTTAACGACTGAGCCACCCAGGCGCCCCATTCCTTTCTATTTCTGAGAAGTATTTCATTGTATGCATATACCACTATTTGTCCATTGACACATATTCCTTTCTTTTAGCAAAAACATCAAAATATTATACATGCTGATCTTTTCTCAACTGTTTAATATTTTTTATTACATTATGTTAGTCACCATACAGTACATCCCTAGTTTTTGATGTAAAGTTCCATGATTCATTACTTGCGTATAACACCCAGCGCACCATGCAATACGTGCCCTCCTTAATACCCATCACCAGCTTATCCCATTCCTCCCCCCGCGAAGCCCTCAGTTTGTTTCCCAGAGTCCATAGTCTTTCATGCTTCATTCCCCCTTCTATTTACCCCCTTCTTCTTCCCCTTCTTGTCCTACAGATCTTCCTACTTCTTATGTTCCATAAATGAGTGAAACCATATAATTGTCTTTCTCTGCTTGACTTATTTCGCTTAGCATTATCTCCTCCAGTCCCATCCATGTTGCAGCAAATGTTGAGAAATCGTTCTTTTTGATGGCTGTGTAATATTCCATTGTATATATGGACCACTTCTTCTTAATCCAGTCATTTGTTGAAGGGCATCTTGGCTCCTTCCACGATTTAGCTATTGCGGACAGAGCTGCTATGAACATTGGGGTGCATATGGCCCTTCTCTTCACTACATCTGTATCTCTGGGGTAAATACCCAGTAGTGCAATTGCTGGATCGTAGGGTAGCTCAATTTTTAACTTTTTAAGGGACCTCCACACTGTTTTCCAGAGTGGCTGTACCAACTTGCATTCCCACCAACAATGTAGGAGGGATCCCCTTTCTCCACATCCTCTCCAAAAATTGTCATTTCTTGCCTTGTCAATTTTTGCCATTCTAACTGCGTAAGGTGGTATCTCAGTGTGCTTTTGATTTGAATTTCCCTGATGGCTAATGATTTTGAACATTTTTTCATGTATCTGTTAGCCATTTGTATGTCTTCATTAGAAAAGTGTTCATATCTTCTGCCTATTTTATGATTTGTTTGTTTCTTGTGTATTGAGTTTGAGAAGTTCTTTGTAGATCTTGGATACCAGTCTTTTATCTGTAGTGTCATTTGCAAATATCTTCTCCCATTCCGTGGGCTGCCTCTTAGTTTTTTTGACTGCTTCCTTGGCTGTGCAGAAGCTTTTTATCTTGATGAAGTCCCACAAGTTCATTTTTTCTTTTGTTTCTCTTGCCTTTGGAGATGTGTCATGAAAAAAGTTGCTGTGGCCGATGTCATAAAGGTTGCTGCCTATGTTCTCCTCTAGGATTTTGATGGATTCCTGTCTCACATCGAGGTCTTTCATCCATTTGGAGTTTATCTTTGTGTATGGTGTGAGAGAGTGGTCAAGTTTCATTCTTTTGCATGTAGCTGTCCAATTTTCCCAGCACCATTTATTGAAGAGACTCTCGTTTTTCCACCAGATGTTTTTTCCTGTTTTATCAAAGATTAGTTGCCCAAAGAGCTGAGGGTCCATTTCTGGGTTCTCTATTCTGTTCCATTGGTCTATGTGTCTGTTTTTGTGCCAGTACCATGCTGTCTTTGTGATCATAGCTTTGTGGTACAGCTTGAAATCCGGCATTGTGATGCCCCCAGCTTTGTTTTTCCTTTTCAACAATTCCTTGGTGATTCGGGGCCTTTTCTGTTTCCACACAAATTTAAGAGCTGTTTGTTCCAGTTCTTTGAAAAATGTCATTGGTATTTTGATCGGGATGGCATTGAAAGTGTAGATTGCTCTGGGTAGCATGGACATTTTAACTATGTTAATTCTTCTGATCCATGAGCATGGGATATTTTTCCATCTTTTTCTGTCTTCTTCAATGTCTTTCATGAGTGATTTGTAGTTTCTAGAATATAGGTCCTTTATGTCTCTGGTTAATTCTGAGATAACGTATGATTTTTGGTGCTATTGTAAATGGAATGGATTCCCTAATTTCTTTTTCATGAGTCTCACTGTTCGTGTATAGAAATGCAACTGATTTCTGAGCACTGATTCTGTATCCCGCCACATTACTGAATTGCTCTATAACTTCTAGTAGTTTGGGGGTGGATTCTTTTGGGTTTTCCATATAGAGTATCATGTCATCTGCGAAGAGAGACATTCTGACTTCTTCTTTGCCGATTTGGATACCTTTTATCCCTTTTTGTTGTCTGATTGCTGTTGCAAGGACTTCTAGTACTCTGTTGAATAATAGTGGCGATAGTGGGCATCCTTGTCATGTTCCTGATCTTAAGGGAAAGGCTTTCAGCTTTTCCCCATTGAGAATGATATTTGCTGTAGGCTTTTCATAGATGGTTTTCATGAAATTGAGGAATGTACCCTCTATCCCTACACTCTGAAGTGTTTTAACCAGGAAAGGATGCTGTATTTTGTCAAATGATTTTTCTGCATCTATTGAGAGGATCATATGGTTCTTGACTCTTTTCTTGCTGATATGACCTATCACACTGACCGATTTGTGAATGTTGAACCACCGTTCATACCAGGGATGAATCCCACTTGGTCATGATGGATAATCCTTTTAATGTACTGTTGGGTCCTATTAGCTAGGATCTTGTTGAGAATTTTGGCATCCATATTCATCAGGGATATCGGTCTGTAATTCTCCTTTTTGATGGGGTCTTTGCCTGGTTTGGGGATCAAGGTAATACTGGCCTCATAGAATGAGTTTGGTAATTTTCCTTCTGTTTCTATTTTTTGAAACAGCTTCAGGAGAATAGGTATTATTTTTTCTCTGAATGTTTGGTAGAATTCCCTGGGGAATCCATCAGGCCCTGGACTCTTGTTTTTCGGGAGCTTTTTGATAACTGCTTCAATCTCTTCATAATTAATCGGTCTGTTCAAAAAATCAATTTCTTCCTGTTTCAGTGTTGGTAGTTTATAGGTTTCCAGGAAGGCATCCATTTCTTCCAGGTTGTTGAATTTATTGGCATAAAGCTGTTGATAAAAGTTTCTAATGATCCCTCCTATTTCACTGGTGTTGGTTGTGACCTCTCTTCATTCATAATTTTATTAATTTGGGTCCTTTCTCTATTCTTTTGGATAAGTCTTGCCAGTGGCTTATCTATTTTATTTATTCTTTCAAAGAACCAGCTTCTAGTTCTGTTGATCTGCTCTACTGTGCTCCTGGTTTCTAATTCATTCATCTCTGCTCTAATCTTGATGAACTGCTTTCTCGTGCATGGATTAGGCCTGTTCCTCTGTTGCTGTTCCAGCTTCTTGAGGTGAGAATATAAAACCTGCATTTTAGATTTTTCTATTCTTTTGAGTGAGGCTTGGATGGCTATGTATTTTCCCCTTAGGACTGACTTTGCAGTGTCCCATAGGTATTGGACCGCTGTGTTTTCATTCTCGTTGGTCTCTATAAATTGTTTAAATTGATTTTTGATTTCCTGGCTTATCGAATCATTCTTGAGCAGGATGGTTCTTTGTCTCCAAGTGTTTGAGTTTCTTTCAAATTTTTCCTTGTGATTGAGCTCCATTTTCAAAGCGTTGTGGTCTGAGAATATGCAGGGAATAATTTCAATCTTTTGGTATCGGTTGAGACCTGTTTTGTGACCCAGCATATGGTCTATTCTGGAGAATGTTCCATGTGCATTAGAAAAGAATAAGTATTCTTTTGTTTTGGGGTGTAGTGTTCTATATATATCTAGGAGGTCCAACTCGTTGAGTATGGCATTCAAAGCTCTTGTTTCTTTGCTGATTTTCTGCTTAGGTGATCTGTCTATTGCTGATAGTGGAGTGTTGACGTCCCCTACTATTAAT
>NW_024426008.1:4208792-4209991 GCF_017311325.1 Ursus maritimus
GCCTGGTTTGGGGATCAAGGTAATACTGGCCTCATAGAATGAGTTTGGTAATTTTCCTTCTGTTTCTATTTTTTGAAACAGCTTCAGGAGAATAGGTATTATTTTTTCTCTGAATGTTTGGTAGAATTCCCTGGGGAATCCATCAGGCCCTGGACTCTTGTTTTTCGGGAGCTTTTTGATAACTGCTTCAATCTCTTCATAATTAATCGGTCTGTTCAAAAAATCAATTTCTTCCTGTTTCAGTGTTGGTAGTTTATAGGTTTCCAGGAAGGCATCCATTTCTTCCAGGTTGTTGAATTTATTGGCATAAAGCTGTTGATAAAAGTTTCTAATGATCCCTCCTATTTCACTGGTGTTGGTTGTGACCTCTCTTCATTCATAATTTTATTAATTTGGGTCCTTTCTCTATTCTTTTGGATAAGTCTTGCCAGTGGCTTATCTATTTTATTTATTCTTTCAAAGAACCAGCTTCTAGTTCTGTTGATCTGCTCTACTGTGCTCCTGGTTTCTAATTCATTCATCTCTGCTCTAATCTTGATGAACTGCTTTCTCGTGCATGGATTAGGCCTGTTCCTCTGTTGCTGTTCCAGCTTCTTGAGGTGAGAATATAAAACCTGCATTTTAGATTTTTCTATTCTTTTGAGTGAGGCTTGGATGGCTATGTATTTTCCCCTTAGGACTGCCTTTGCAGTGTCCCATAGGTATTGGACCGCTGTGTTTTCATTCTCGTTGGTCTCTATAAATTGTTTAAATTGATTTTTGATTTCCTGGCTTATCGAATCATTCTTGAGCAGGATGGTTCTTTGTCTCCAAGTGTTTGAGTTTCTTTCAAATTTTTCCTTGTGATTGAGCTCCATTTTCAAAGCGTTGTGGTCTGAGAATATGCAGGGAATAATTTCAATCTTTTGGTATCGGTTGAGACCTGTTTTGTGACCCAGCATATGGTCTATTCTGGAGAATGTTCCATGTGCATTAGAAAAGAATAAGTATTCTTTTGTTTTGGGGTGTAGTGTTCTATATATATCTAGGAGGTCCAACTCGTTGAGTATGGCATTCAAAGCTCTTGTTTCTTTGCTGATTTTCTGCTTAGGTGATCTGTCTATTGCTGATAGTGGAGTGTTGACGTCCCCTACTATTAATGTATTTTTATCCATAGGTCTCTTTATTCTGGTTAAGAGTTGGCTTGTGTATCTTGCTGC
>NW_024426008.1:4210001-4263662 GCF_017311325.1 Ursus maritimus
TATTTTTTGAAACAGCTTCAGGAGAATAGGTATTATTTTTTCTCTGAATGTTTGGTAGAATTCCCTGGGGAATCCATCAGGCCCTGGACTCTTGTTTTTCGGGAGCTTTTTGATAACTGCTTCAATCTCTTCATAATTAATCGGTCTGTTCAAAAAATCAATTTCTTCCTGTTTCAGTGTTGGTAGTTTATAGGTTTCCAGGAAGGCATCCATTTCTTCCAGGTTGTTGAATTTATTGGCATAAAGCTGTTGATAAAAGTTTCTAATGATCCCTCCTATTTCACTGGTGTTGGTTGTGACCTCTCTTCATTCATAATTTTATTAATTTGGGTCCTTTCTCTATTCTTTTGGATAAGTCTTGCCAGTGGCTTATCTATTTTATTTATTCTTTCAAAGAACCAGCTTCTAGTTCTGTTGATCTGCTCTACTGTGCTCCTGGTTTCTAATTCATTCATCTCTGCTCTAATCTTGATGAACTGCTTTCTCGTGCATGGATTAGGCCTGTTCCTCTGTTGCTGTTCCAGCTTCTTGAGGTGAGAATATAAAACCTGCATTTTAGATTTTTCTATTCTTTTGAGTGAGGCTTGGATGGCTATGTATTTTCCCCTTAGGACTGCCTTTGCAGTGTCCCATAGGTATTGGACCGCTGTGTTTTCATTCTCGTTGGTCTCTATAAATTGTTTAAATTGATTTTTGATTTCCTGGCTTATCGAATCATTCTTGAGCAGGATGGTTCTTTGTCTCCAAGTGTTTGAGTTTCTTTCAAATTTTTCCTTGTGATTGAGCTCCATTTTCAAAGCGTTGTGGTCTGAGAATATGCAGGGAATAATTTCAATCTTTTGGTATCGGTTGAGACCTGTTTTGTGACCCAGCATATGGTCTATTCTGGAGAATGTTCCATGTGCATTAGAAAAGAATAAGTATTCTTTTGTTTTGGGGTGTAGTGTTCTATATATATCTAGGAGGTCCAACTCGTTGAGTATGGCATTCAAAGCTCTTGTTTCTTTGCTGATTTTCTGCTTAGGTGATCTGTCTATTGCTGATAGTGGAGTGTTGACGTCCCCTACTATTAATGTATTTTTATCCATAGGTCTCTTTATTCTGGTTAAGAGTTGGCTTGTGTATCTTGCTGCTCCCCTGTTGGGGGCGTAGATATTTATAATTGTCATATCCACTTGTTGGATACATCCTTTAAGAATAATATAGTGCCCTTCTGTGTCTCTAACTATAGTCTTTAGTTTAAAATCCAATCTGTCTGATATTGGAATTGCTACCCCAGCTTTCATTTGAGGTCCATTGGCGTGAAAGATGGGATTCCATCCCTTTACTTTCAGTCTGAATGTATCTTTAGGTTCAAAATGAGTCTCTTGTAGACAGCAAATGGATGGGTTATGTCTTTTTATCCAATCTGTAACCCTCTGGCGTTTTATGGGAACATTTAAGCCATTCACATTGAGACTGATTACTGAGAGATA
Source organism: Ursus maritimus (assembly GCF_017311325.1). Taxonomy (NCBI): domain Eukaryota; kingdom Metazoa; phylum Chordata; class Mammalia; order Carnivora; family Ursidae; genus Ursus; species Ursus maritimus. The sequence continues at coordinate 4,211,477 of NW_024426008.1, forward strand.
TGATTTTAATGATGCCATGTTGCCAGTAAAGTCTTTGTTTCCATAGATTGTGACTTTCTGTTCTGTATCACTCTTGGGGCCTTTTTACTTTTATAGAACCCCCCCTTAATATCTCCTGTAGGGCTGGTTTCGTGGTTACGAAATTGGTCAGTGACTGGCGATTCTGGAAGGTCCTTATCTCTCCATCAATTCTGAATGACAGCCTTGCTGGATAAAGGATCCTTGGCTGCATGTTTTTCTCTGAAAGAGCTTTTTTTTTTTTAAAAGATTTTATTTATTTATGTGACAGAGAGACAGCCAGAGAGAGAGGGAACGCAGCAGGGGAGTGGGAGAGGAAGAAGCAGGCTCCCAGCGGAGGAGCCTGATGTGGGACTCAATCCCAGAACGCCAGGATCACGCCCTGAGCTGAAGGCAGCCACCTAACAACTGCGCCACCCAGGCGTCCCTGAAAGAGCTTTAAAAATGCCCCCCCCTTTCTCTCATTCCAGGTCTGTGTAGATAGGTCTGACGTAATCCTAATATTTTTGCCTTTGTACGTGAGAAATTTCTTTGCCCTGGCCGCTTCCAATACTGTATCCTTGGATCTAATTGCGAATTGCACTATGACGTGACGTGGCGTAGGTTTGTCATGGTTGAATTTGGGGGGGGGGGTCCTCTCTGCCTCGTGGACACAAATGCTTGTTTCCTTTGCTAGATTAGGGAAGTTTTCAGCTACAATTTGTTCAAATATCTCTTCTAGACCTCTATCTTTCTCCACCCCCTCGGGGATGCCGATGATTGTGACATTGGAACATTTCATTGAGTCAGTAATCTCCTGTAACCTACATTCTTGAGATTGGACTTTTTTTTTTTTTTTTAAAGATTTTATTTATTTATTTGACAGAGAGAGACAGCCAGTAAGAGAGGGAACACAAGCGGGGAGAGTGGGAGAGGAAGCAGGCTCCCAGCACAGAACCCTGATGTGGGGCTTGATCCCAGAACGCTGGGATCACGCCCTGAGCTGAAGGCAGACGCTTAACGATTGCGCCACCCAGGAGCCCCGAGATTGGATTTTTGTGAGCCAAATTTCTGTTTTAGCTTTCTCTTCTACCATCCCATCCTCCAATTCACTAATTCGACCTTCTGCCTCATTTACCCTGGCCGGCCGTCAGAACATCTAGTTTTGACTGCATTTGATTCATAGCATTTTTAATTTCTGCCAGATTAGCTCTCATTTCCACCCTTAGAGATTCTATATTCTCGTTAATGTTTTCGTTAATATTTTTTTCAAGCCTACACATCATCTTGACCACTGTTATTCTGAACTCCATTTCTGATAATTTGGTTATATCCATATCTATCAGTTCTGTGGCAGAGGCCACAGACTCATTATCTTTTCTTTGCTGGGGGGGATTTCTCCTTCTTGTCATTCTGATAAGGAGAGGTTACAGAGTTGCCCAGAGCCCAAATTATTGACCAGGACCCAGGCAGAGTGCTCTTGTTTTATAGGGACCTTAGGGATGTGGGCTTCTTGATTTTTTAGCCTGCCTTCTCGGGGAGGGGCCTGCTGCACTGATACTCAGGCAAACCTGTTTGGGTAGAGTCTCCCTGTCCCCTGAGAGCGGGGATGGGGATTGGCACAATGTGAGCTGGTATTTCCAGGCTTCTGTTCTCTGGCGGCTTTCCCTGGCCGTTTTCTGTGGCTCTTCTGAGAGAGCAGCAGTGGCCGAATCCCAGCCTCTGTCTCAGAACAGAGAAAGCGCAGTCCGCTCTCCACTGAGCTCTTCTGGCCTCTTTAACTCTGTTTCTGCTGGTGTTGCTAAAAACCCTGCAGCGTCCCGGGTTGTGCACCCCACAGCCGGAGTCCCAGCCCTCACTTCCAGGGCTGGCACGTCTCTGTCCTTTGTGTTTCTAACTCCGCCAGCCGCCACCCGCGTGCGCTCCAGAGTTCCCTGTTTCAGTGTGGTTCGCGTGCACTCAGGAGTGCCGGTTTTCAGTCTGGTCGCACGCGCGTTCCCACGCTCACGGTCTCAGTCTGCTCTCTCTCTCGCGGATGCCGGTCCTCGAGTCTGGCCGCTCCCCAGTGCAGGTGGCTACTGCTTCCCGGTGCCCGAGGGCAGAGTCTCCCTCCCTCTTCCGTCTATCTTCCGATATCTGTGCGCGGATTCACGGCTCCCCGCTTCGTACCTCAATAGTCTGCGCTGGAGATGTTCATTTGTAGAGATCCAGATGTATCTTCCTGCATCTCAGGCTGATTCCGTGGGTTTTCAGGGTGGTCTGGTACCTATCCAGCTCGACTCAGGGGACCAGCTGAAAAAGGGGACCCCTACTTCTCCGCCATCTTAACTCCTCCAAAAACTCAACTGTTTTTTAACGTGAAATTTTTTTCTTTGAAACAATCTCAAACTTAAAGTTGTAAGTACAGTCAATACTGAATCAACCTCAAATACGTTGAGAATGTTATTCTTAAAAATATGTACTCTTATGTATTCACAATACAATAACCAGAATTAGTAAAACAGAACTGACCAATTACTATCACCTAAACCTTAGACTTCATTCAAGTTTCGTAAACTGTTCCAAAATGGTCTTCACATCTGTGTCTATGAAAAGATGCACTTCATTTCATTGACTCTTACTCTCCTTCCAAGCTAGAAAGACCAGGAACCTGGCACTCCTGTGCCTCTTTCCTGAGGTCAAATAATTCAAATTCAAAGATAAAATTTAAGCCAAAAGACAATGGCAAAGAAGTAATTACAATTCTTCTAAACTCAGGAAAAGTTCTGTAAGTTGAGAAGTGGCCTTCTGTAGGTTCTGAGGCTTGCACTAACACGCGAGCCCTCACAGCCTGGAGCTGAGGCTGGGCAGTGGCTACTGGGTAAGACCAGGGACAATAACATGGTAGTAATTTTGTGTACTGCCCTTCAATGTCGGTTTCTCTTGTTTCCTTATGATTAGATTCAAATTATGAGTTTATGGACTATGACAAAAGTGATGTCACATTTGTTCACCGCACTCTATCAGCAAAGCGGTGATTTGACTCTACTGACAATGTTAATTTTGATCAGTTGGACAGGCTTCTTCACTATAGTTACTCTTTCTCCATTTGTGGTTAAATATTTGGGGTTATGGGGGAAAGACATCCAAATATGCTCATCATAATCAAACTGTCCATTCATTAATTCATTTACTTATAACAATATGGAAACATGGCTTCCCCTTTTATTTAACAGATTATGATCTATTACAATTATCTGCTTTGATGCTCAAGTTGTCCCATCTTGTATGAACAGTATCAATGCCCTTTCAAACTGCCTTCTGTGTCTAACTGACATGTCCCTATCACTCTTTGAACACTTACTCACTTTCAGCACAGTAAGATACTCCAGCTCATCATCTTCTTTCGCTACCCTAAACCTGGAATCACCCACTCTCCAAGATGTGCTAGTTCCTTTTATTTTTGTATTTTGTTTCCTGCTTTATTGAGGTAACACAATGTGACGGTTAGATATACGTATACATTGTGAAAGGATACCCCCCCATCAAGTTAATTAATACATTTATCACCTGACATATTTACTATTCTTTTCCTTTGGTGAGAACATTTAGGTTCTATTTTCTTAGCAAATTTCAAATACACAATGCAGTGGGGTTTTGCAGTTTTTTTCTCCTTTTGTTTTTAAAAAGATTTTATTTATTTGAGAGACAGTGCAAGCACAAGCAGCAGGGAGGGACAGAGGGAGAGGAAGCAGCAGCCTCCTCACTGACCAGGGAGCCCAACGTGGGGCTCAATCCCAGGACCCTGAGATCATGACCCGAGCTGAAGGCAGACACTTAACCACCTGAGCCACAATGCAGTATTATAACCTATAGTTACCATGTTCATACACTGTAATGTAAGGTTCAAACCTTACAACTGCAAGTTTATACCATTTTACCAACCTCTTCATATTTCCCCAAGCCTCCATCAACCATCTTTTTACTGTTCTTATGAATTCAGGTTTGTTTCTGTTTTGATTGCACATATAAGTTATACCACACAGCATTTGTCTTTCTTTGGCTTATTTAACTTTGTATAATGCTCTCCAGATTTATCCACATTATCACAAATTACAACATCTCCTTTTTTTTGGCTGAATTCCACTGTGTGTATGTACATATATATATATATGTATGTGTGTGTGTATATACACACACACACACATACCATATTTTCTGTATTCATTCATCTATGAACAGATACTTAGGTTGTTCCTATACACTGGCTATTGTAATTAATGCTGAAAAAAGGTTTAACGGAAACCGAAAGAAAGCAGGGGCAGCTATACTTATATCACACAAAATAGACTTTAAGCCAAAAACTATAATAAAAATCAAAGATAGTCTATATATAATAAAGGGATCAATTCATCAAGAAAATCAATTCCTACCAGAGGAACACCTAAATATATAAAACAAATATTAACAGATCTGAACAAAGAAACAGACAACACATTTATAGCAGGGGACTTCAATATCCACCTTCAACAATGGATAGATCATCCAGACCCCCCTCCAAAAAAATCAATAAAGAAACTGAGTATTTGAGCTATACTTTAGACCAAATAGATCTTAACAAGAAATATATAGAACATTCCAGCCAACAGCAGCAGAATACACATTCTTCTCAAGTGAACATGGAACACTCTCCGTGACAAATCAAATAATAGGTCACAAAACAATTCTTTTAGCAAATTTAAAAAGACAAAGCATGCCAAATTGTCTTTTCTGACCACAAGAGTATGAACTAAAAATCAACAGGAGGAAAGCTGGAAAATTTACAAATATGCAGAAACAAAACCACCAATGGGTGAAAGAAATCAAAAGGGAAATCAAAAAATACCTGGAAACAAATGAAAATGGAAACACAACATACCAAAACCTACAGGATGTTGCTAAAGCATTTCTGAGAGGGAAATTTATAAAGATAAACGCATATATTAAGAAATCGGAAAGATCTCAGATACAAAACCTAACTTAACACCTCAAGGAATTAGAAAGAGAACAACAAATTAAGCCCAAAGTTAGCAGAAGGAAGGAAACTAATAAAGATCAGAGTGGAAATAAATGGAGACCCTCCTTACCCCCATATAGGAAAGATCAATGAAATTAAGAGCTGGTTTTAGAAAAGATAAATAAAATGGACAAATCTTTAACTACAATCTATTTTTTATTAGAGATTTTAATCCATTTGCATTTAAAGTAATAATCGATAGGTATGGGTTTACCATTTATTTTGGTTTTTCTTTTTCTTTCTTTTTTTTTTTTTTAGAGAGCGGGGAGAGGCAGAGGGAAAGGGAGAAAAAGAATCTTAACAGGCTCCATGCCCAGTACGGAGCCCAATGCAGGGCTTGATCTCACGACCCTGAGATCATGAACTGAGCCAAAATCACAATGGACTGAGACACCCAGGTGCTCCCTCCCATTTGTTATTTTGTTAATTGTGTTCTGGTTGTTTTCTAATTCCTGTTTTCCTTCTATACCAATATGCTCTGAATTCCCTTCTCTTTACATTTTGTATTTCTACTATAGGTTTTTGCTTTGTGGTTACCACAAGGCTTGCATTAGAACATATCTATAAGTCTATTTTAAGCTGATAATAACTTCAAACACATACAAAAGCTTCCTCTCCCCATATTTTGTTCTGGATGTCACAATTGTGTATCCATCAAATTACTGTTACATAATACTTTTGTCTTTTAACCTTCATACTAGAGTTATAAGTGATTTACTCACCACCATTACAACACTAGAGTATTCTAAATGTAACTGTATTTACTTTTACCAGTATTATACTTTCACACATTTTCCTGATACTAATTAGTAACCTTTTGTTTCATCTTGAAGAACTCCCTTTAATATCTCTTGTAAGGGTGGGTCTGGTGATGATGAACCCCCTTAGCTTTTGCTTATCTGGAAAACTCTCTCATTCAATCCTGAATGATAACTTTGCTGGGTAAAGTACACTAGGTTGGAAGGTTTTTTGCTCATCACTTTGAATATATGATCCTTCTCCCTTTTGGTAAGTAAGGTTTCTGCTCAAAAATCTATTGACAATCTTATTGGGGGGGGGGTGTCCCTTTTATGTAACAAGTTGCTTTTCTTTTGCTGCTTTCAAGATTCATTACTTGTCTTTAACTTTTGACAATTTAATCATAAACTGTGGTGTGGGTCTCCTTGGATTTATCTTATTGGTACTTCTTAGGCTTCCTGGATCTGGATGTCTGTTACTTTTCCCAGTTTAGGAGTTTTCAGCTATTATTTTTGTGAGTAAGCTTTCTGCTCCTCTCTTCTCCTTCTGGGATCCCTATAATGTATAAGATGGTCTGCTTTTATGGTGGTGTCCCATAATCCTATAAGCTATCTCTATTTTTTGAATTTTTTCTTTTCTTTCTGCTCCAGGGGATGAATTCCGCTAACCTATCAAGCTTGCCGATCTTTTCTTCCACTTGATCTAGTCTGTTTGGAATGCCTCTACCGAATTTTTCATTTCAGTTATTATATTCTTCAACTCTGTGATTTCTTTTTGGTACTTTATATATTTTCTATGTCCTTGTTGAAATTCTTACTTTAGTCATGCATTGCTTCCTGACTTTGGTGAGAATCTTTTTGACTGTTATTGTGAATTCTCAATTAGACAAATCACCTATTTCTGCTTCATTAAGATCTGTTTCTGGATATTTATCTTGTTCTTTTGTCTAGAACACATTCCTTTGTTTCTTCATTTTCCTTGACTGTTTGGTTTCGGAGCATTAGATAAAATGTCACCTTTCCCAGTCCTGACAGAGTGGTTATCATGTAGGAAATGAACCTTGTGGATCAGCTCTATCCAAGTTCCTAGTTGTCTCTCAAACTTTTGATTGTCCAAACCTCCTCCTCTGCTTATATCTACTTCAAGACTCTCCCCTAGAGCCTTGTGACTTTCTCCAAGCTGGATTTGTCCTTCAAGTACAATGCTGAGTTACTATCTGGTGATCTCACTGCATAATCACCCTGGGGATTTTCTTCATTATTCTTTCATGCTGGATTCTCATATTCCCCAAATTCCTTGCTTTCCTTTTCCTTGATTTATTCTTGTTTTTTTTTTAATTCCAGTAAAATTAACATACAATGTTAACATTAGTTTCAGTTGTACAATACAGTGATTCAACAATCTGATACATTACTCAGTGCTAATCAAAATAAATGTATTCTTAATCCCCTTCATCTGTTTCACCCATTTCCACCCTCCACAGGTGGTAACCTGGTCACCACAGGTTTGTTCTCTATATTTAAGCCTGGTTTTCATTTGTCTCTTTTTTCCTTTGTTCATTTGTTTCTTAAATTCCACATTAGAAGGGCACCTGCGTGGCTCAGTTGGTTTAGCGTCCAACCAACTCTTGATTTCAGTTCAAGTCATGATCTCAGGGTGGTGAGATCAAGCCCCATGTCAGGCTCTATGTTCAGCTCAGAGTCTGCTTGTCCCTCCCCCTCTGTTACTCCTGCTGTTCTTTCAACTAAATAAATAAAATCTTTTAAAAAAATTCCACATTTGAGTGAAATCATATGGTAATTGTCTTTCTTGACTGAATGACTTCACTTAGCATTATACCCTCTAGATCCATCCATGCTGCTGCAAATGGAAAGGGCCCATTCCTTTTTTATTGCTAAGTAATATTCCAGTGTGTCTTTGTGTGTGTGTGTGTGTGTGTGTGTGTGTGTATAAAACCACATCTCTTTATCTATTTCATCTGTCAGTGGGCATAGGCTGCTTCCCTAGTTTGACTATTATTAATAATGCCACAATAAACATAGGCGTGCATATATCTTTTTGAATTAGTGTTTCCCTTTTCTTTAGGTAAATACTCACTAGTGGCATTACCACGTCCTATGATAACTCTATTTTTAATTTTTTGAGGAACCGCCATACTGCTTTCCACAGTGCCTGCACCAGTTTGCATTCCAACCAGTAGCATACAAGAGTTCCTTTTTCTCCACAATCTCACCAACACTTGTTGACTCAGGTGTTTTTGATTTTAGCCATTCTGACACATGTGAGGTGACATTTCATTGTAGTTTTGATTTGCATTTTCCTGATGATGAGTGATTCTGAGCATCTTTTCAAGTGTCTGTTGGCCATCTGGATGTCTTTGGAGAAATGTCTGTTCATGTTTTCTGCCTATTTTTATTTTTTTTAGATGTTGAACTGTATACATTCTTTATATATTTTGGATACTAACTCCTTATCAGATACATCATTTGCAAATATCTTCTCCCATTAAGTTGTTTTTGTTTTGTTAATTATTTCCCTTGATGTGCAGATCTTTTAATTTTGATGCAGTCCCAATAGTTTCTTTTTGCTTTTGTTTTCCTTGCCTCAGGGGACCTAAAATGTTGCTACAGTTGAGGTCAGAGAAATTACTGCCTGTACTCTCTTCTGGGATTTTTATGGTTTCAGGTCTCACAGTTAATTCATTAATCCATTTTGAATTTATTTTTGTGTATGACGTAACAAAGTGGTCCACTATCATTCTTTTACATGCAGCTGTCCACTTTTACCAACACCATTTGTTGAAGAGACTTTTTCCCATTGCATATTCTTGCCTCCTTTGTCAAAGATTAATTCATCATATAATTGTGAGTTTATTTCTGGGCTATTCTGTTCCACTAATCTATGTGTCTATCTTTGTGTATCATACAGCTTTGATTGCTACAGCTTTGTAGTATACCTTGAAATCTGGGATTCTGATACCTCCAGTTTTGTTCTTTTTCAAGACTGCTTTAGCTATTCAGGGTCTTCTGTGGTTCCAACCAAATTTTAGGATTTTTAAACAAGAGTTAATACCTATTAATTAATTTTACAATTTCTTTTCTTGCTCTGTGAAAAATGCTGTTAGTATTTTGACAGAGATTGTGTTAAATCAACAGATTGCTTTGGGTATTATGGCCATTTTAATATTTGTTCTCCTAATCCATGAGCATGGAATATCTTTTCATTTGTTTGTGTCCTCTTCAATTTCTTTCATCAATGTTTTATATAGTTTTCAGAATACATGTCTGTCCCCTCCTTGGTTAAGTTTATCCCTAGGTATTATTTTTGGTGCAACTGTAAATGGAATAGTTTTCTTAATTTTTTTTTCTGTTACTTCATTATTAGTGTACAGAAATGCAACAGATTTCTGTATATTGATTTTGTATCCTTCAACCTTACTGACTTCATGTATCAGTTCTAATAGTTTTTTGGTAGAATCTTCAGGGTTTTCTAGTATAGTATCATGTCATCTGCAAAGAGCGAAAGCTTTATTTCTTCCTTATCAATGTGAAGCAGCCTTCTGTTTTTCTTGTCTCATTGCTTGTGCCTATGACTTCAGTACTATGTTGAATAAAAGTGGTGAGAATGGGCATCATTGTCTTGTTCTTGATCTTAAGGGAAAGCTCTTAATTTTTCAGCATTGAGTATGTTGGTTGTGCGTTTTCAGACCTTGCCTTTGTTATATTGAGATATGTTCCCTCTACACCTACTTTTTTGAGGGTCTTCTTTTTTTTTAAATCATGAATGGCCGTTGTACTTTGTCGAATGCTTTTTCTGCATCTACCTAGTTTTTTCCCATTCTCTTGTTGATATGATACATCATACTGACTGATTTGGGAATCCTGAACCACCCTTCCATCATAGGAGTAAATTTCATTCAATCATGGTGAATTTTTTTTAATGTATTGTTGAATGCAGTTTGGTAATACTTTGTTGAGGACTTCTGCATCTATGTTCATCAGGGATATTGGCCTATAATTCTCTTTTTTTTGTAGTGTGTTTATCTGGTTTGGGATCAGAGTAATGCTGACCTCATAGAATGAATTCAGAAGTTTTCCTTCCTCTTCTGTTTTTTAGAATAGCTTGAGATGTGCAGAATTATTAACTCTTCTTTAAATATTTGATAGAGTTCACCAGTGAAGCCGTCTGGTCCTGGACTTTTCTTTGTTGGGAACTTTTTGATTACGGATTTAGTTTCATTGCTGGTAATTGATCTGTTAAAATATTCTATTTCTTCCTGCTTCAGTTTTGGTAGTTTATATGTTTCTAGGAATGTATCCGTTTCTTCTAGATTGTCCCAATCTTTTGACATATAATTTTACATAACATTCTCTTATAATCCCTTCTATTTCTGTGGTGTTATTTCTCCTCTTTCATTTCTGATTTTGTTTGAGTCCCTTCTCTTTTTTTGATGAGTCTGGCAAATGGTGTATCAATTTTGTTATCTTTTCTAAGATCCAGCTCCTGGATTCATTAATCTCTTCTAACTTTTTTTTTTTTTTTTTTTTTTTTTTTTTTTTTTTAGTTTCTATTTCATGTATTTCTGCTTTAATCTTTACTATTTCCTTTCTTCTACTATTTTGGGGTTTTGTTTGTCCTAACTCCTTTAGGTGTAAGATTAGGTTGTCTGAAATTTTTCTTGCTTCTTGAGATAGGCCTGTATTGCTATAAACTTCTCTCGTAAAACCACTTTTAAAGCATCTAAAATATTCTGAACGGTTGTTTTCATTTTCATTTTTCTCCATGTATTTTTTTATTTCCTCTTTGATTTCTTGGTTGATCCATTCATTGTTTAGTAGCATGTTACTTAACCTCCACGTATTTGTGTTCTTTCCAGATATTTTCTTTTGGTTGATTTCCAGTTTCATAGCACTGTGGTTGGAAAAGATGCATGGTGTGACTTTGATCTTTCTGAATATGTTGAGATTTGTTTTGTGGCCTAATATGTGATCTATTCTGGAGAGTGTTCCATGGGCACCTGGGTGGCTCAGTAGTTTAAGCATCTGCCTTTGGCTCAGGTCATGATCCCCAGGGTCCTGGGATCGAGCCCTGTGTCAGGCTCCTTGCTCATCCAGGAGCCTGCTTCTCCCTCTCCCTCTCCTCCCTGCTCACTCGCTTTCTCTCTCTTAAATAAATAAAATCTTTAAAAAAAAGAAAAAGAAAAAAGAAAAAAGGAAAAAGATGTGCATTCTGCTGATTGAGGGTGGAATGTTCCAAATATATCTATTAGATCCGTGTGGTCCAAAGTGTCATCAAAGTCACTGTTTTCTTATTGATTTTCTGTTTGGATGATCTATCCATTGATGTAAGTGGGGTGTTAAAGTCCCCTACTATTAATACAGTACTATCAATTACTTTCTTTATGTTTGTTGATAGCTGCTTTATGTTTTGGGTGCTCCCACTTTGGGTACATAAATATTTACATTGTTGTCTCTTCTTGTTGGATTGTTCCTTTTATGATTATGTAGTATCTTTCTTTGGCTCTCATTATTTTTTTTTTAAAGTCTATTTTGGGGGTGCCTGGGTGGCACAGTGGTTAAGCGTCTGCCTTCGGCTCAGGGCGTGATCCTGGCGTTATGGGATCGAGCCCCACATCAGGCTCCTCTGCTATGAGCCTGCTTCTTCCTCTCCCACTCCCCCTGCTTGTGTTCTCTCTCTCGCTGGCTGTCTCTATCTCTGTCAAATAAATAAATAAAATCTTTAAAAAAAAAAAAGTCTATTTTGTTTCATTTAAGTACTGCTATACACTGGCTTTCTTTTCAGTGCCATTTGCATAAGTGTTAGATTCTATCTCTTCACTTTCAATCTGCATGTGTCTTTAGGTCTGAAATGAGTCTCCTGTAGGCAGCATATAGATGGATCTTGGTTTTTTTATCCATTCCACCATCCTATGTCTTTTGATTGAAGCATTTAGTCCATTTACATTCAAAGTAACTATTGATAGGTATGTACTTACTGCCACTTTGTTACTTGCTTTTTTATGGTTGGTTTTGTAATTCTCTGTTCTCTTCCCTTCTCTCACGGTTTGTTGGCTTTCTTTAGTGAAGCTTTCTTTCCTCTATTATTTCTTGGAATAGTTTGATATATTTGGATTCCTTTCTCTTTACTTTTTGCATATCTATTACCGGTTTTTGATTTGTGGTTACCATCAGGTTTACATGTAACAACTTAGTATATAGCAGTCCCTATTAATTTGATGGTTGCTTAAGTCTGAAGCCATTCTAAAAGCACTAAATTTTTACTCCCCCACATTTTAGGTATGGAGTGTCCTACTTTAACATCCTTTTACTTTGTGAAAACACTTGACGAATTTCTAAAGATATTTTATAGCTTTTGTGCTTCCCACTTTTTCTTACTCCTGCTTATGGTTTTTCCTTCCCACTCAGAGAATCCCTTTAACATTTCTTATAGAACTGGCTTAGTAGTGATGAATTCCTTTAACTTTTGTTTGTCTTGGAAACTCTCTCTCCTTCTATTCTGAATGATAGCCTTGCTGGATGGATTCAGTTGCAGGTTTTTTTCTGTTAGCACTCTGAATATATCATGCCACTCCTTCTGGCCTGCAAAGTTTCTGCTGAAAAAATCAGCTGATAGCCTTATCATATTTCCCTTGTATATAACTGTCTTCTTTTGTTTGCTGCTTTATAAATTATCTTTAGCTCTACTTTTTCCATTTTAATTACTATGTGTCTTGGTATGGATCTCCTTGGGTTGATTTTGTTGGGGAATCTTTGTGCTTCCTGGATCTGGATTTGTTTCCTTCCCTAGATTCAAGAAGTTTTCCACTATCATTTCTTCAAATAAATTTTCTGTCCTCTTTTTGCTCTCTTCTCCTTATGGGATCCCTATAATGTGAATACTGTTACACTTGACAATATTGCTAAGTTCCCTTAATCTATTCTCTTTTTTTATTATTCTTTTTTCTTTCTCGTTTGGCTTCATTGCTTTCCATTATTCTGTTCTCCAGGTCACTGCATCTGCTCTTCTGCTCCCTCTCATCTACTATTCATTCCCTCTAGTGTATTTTTAATTTTAGTTATTGAGTTCTTCATCTCTGATAGGTTCTTTTCTGTATTACATCTCTTTTTGAGGATCTCACTGAGATTTACCACTCTTTTCTCAAGTTCAGTGAACATCTCTATGACAATTACTTTGAATTCCCTAACAGGCATATAACCTACCTCAGTTTCATTTAGGTCTCTTGATGTGGTTCTGTCCTTTTCTTTCATTTGGGACATATTCCTCTATTTCCCCATTTTGTTTAACTCTGTGTCTGTTTCTCTGTGTTAGGAAAGTCAGCTTTGTCCTCTACTCTTTTTTTTTTTTTTTAAAGATTTTATTTATTTATTCGACAGAGAGACAGCCAGCGAGAGAGGGAACACAAGCAGGGGGAGTGGGAGAGGAAGAAGCAGGCTCATAGCGGAAGAGCCTGATGTGGGGCTCGATCCCATAACACCAGGATCACGCCCTGAGCTGAAGGCAGGTGCTTACCCGCTGTGCCACCCAGGCGCCCCTTTGTCCTCTACTCTTGAAAGTAGTGGCTTTATAAGGGGTGTCTGAGTGGCGCAGTCAGATAGGTGTCTGACTCTCATTTTTGTCTCAAGTCATGATCTTGGGGATGTAAGATTGAGCCCTGCGCTGGGCTCCACCTCCGTGCAGAGTTTGCTTAAGGCTCTCTCTCCCCCTGCCCATCCCCCAAAATAAACAAATAAATCTTAAAAAAAAAAAAAAAAAGCAGTGGCCTCATGAAGAAGAGTCTCTGTGGTGGCCTACAGTACAATGTCCCCTATTCACCAGAACCTGGTGCTTCAGGGTATCTCTTATGTGTGTTGTGTGCACCCTACTGTTGTGACTGAGCCATGTTTGCCTTCAGTCCTGTCATCTGCAATGGCTCTCTGTCTGCTGTGGGCAAAGTGTGGTCTTTGTGTTATTTGTGGGCCAGTCTCGTGCTGCCTTGGGCTTGAGTTGGGTCAGACTAGGCATTTGCCAGAACCATGGTCACACAGTACTGCAGGCCACTTTCCCTGTGTCATCCCCTGAGCATTTTGTGGGTGGGCAGTCAGAACCAACCCATTGTGGGGCTGCAGTTGGATCAGGGTGTGTGGTTTCTTGCCCTCTCTCCAGGGTAAGAGTCACTTTGAGAGGTGCTGATCCCTGTTGGGGATGCTTGCACATTGCCATGCTTGCAGTACCACTTTGGAGGGACCCCAGTTAAGGATGTGTTAGAGGGGACGGGTCTGTAAGTGAATGCAAAGAGGGACATGCAGTGTTACCAAGGTTTGTGCTAGTCTGCTGTGGTAGGGTAATGTAGAGGATTTGGGAAAACTCCTGCAGTGGGTGTGTTGGAGGGGGCAGGTTTGAAGAGCATGGGGATGGAATTAGTTAAGCTAGGTGAAGAGTGTGAAGCACTGGTTCCCATAGGCGTCTGTTTCTAGGCTCGGTAGGCAGGGAAGGAAATGGCACCCACCAGCTCTTTTGTTCTTAGAAAAGTCTCCTACTGTTCCCTGCACCTGCAGCACACTTCTGAGTCCAGGAAATAAATTCCGTTCTGCTTCTAATTCAAGATTAGAAACCATCCCCCAACTCAAATAAATTTTCAAACTGCTGCTTCTATGCTATATCTCAGCAGGGTTGTTATGCTGTCTCTTGAAGGACAGGGACTCAGTTTCCTATTGCCCTCTAGCTCAGAGCTGAGCCTGATGACTTTTAAAGTCCTGGGCGTTAAGCCCCATTGGTTTTAAGAACTCAAGAAGCTAAACCCCTCTGGTTTTCAAAGCCGAATGTTATGGGGATTCATCTTCCCAGAGTAAGTCCCTCATACAACCATGTGGGGTCTGCTCCTCTCCCTCTGTCTGAATCCTCAGTGTTCCTCACTCCCACAGACAGCCCCAAGGGTCCATTTAGCTTCTGACCATGTCTCTTCCCACCCTCTTCCATGTAGCCTCTTCTCTATATTTAGCTGTGGAGAATCTTCTGCCGGTCTTCACGTCATTTTCTGTGTTATTTACACTGATATGGGTGTTATAAGTAAATCTGTGAAATGAGGTGAGCCTAGGATCCTCCTACTCTGCCATCTTCCCCAGAATCTCCTTAGTCCTTTGTTTTAATGGAGCACATATACCAGCAGTATCTTCAAAAGCTTTGGGAGATTAATTTTGAGACTTTAAATACCTACAATTATGTTTCTTCACAATTAAATGATAGCTTAAAATAGGATTCAAGATTAGAAACCACCCCCCCACCCAAATTCTGAAAACATTGCTCCATCTTCTTTTAATCACAACTTTGAGATATAATTAACATACCATATAATTCATCTATTAAAAGTGTACAATTTAGAGAATACAAATATCTAATTATAAAGAGTTTTAAGAACCACAATTGCTACATATTAGCTAAAATGTTAACTCAGGGGGCACCTGGATGGCTCAGTTGTTAAGTGTCTGCCTCTGTCTTAGGTCATGGTCCCAGGGTCCTGGGATCGAGCCCTGCATCAGGTGCCCTGCTCAGTGGAAAGCCTGCTTCTCCCTCTCCCTCTGCCCCTACCCCCCATCCGTGCTCTCAGCTGCAACTTTTACAACAAAGGTACATTATTCATTTTAAGAAATATTTCATAAATAAAATCTACCGTCAACAATGTGCCAAGCACCACACAGACACGCAAACAAGACAGTTCCTGGCCTAAAATATTGTCACAAAAACAAACAGGTAAACAACTACAACATGATGTACTAAAAAAATGTTATAACAGAGTTATGAGTGCAAGGAGACCACAGAGGGTATAGGCGCAGTATTCAGGGAATACTATGTAATCGAGGTAGTGATCTCTCAAAGGAGTAGAGGGAAGAGGTGATTAAAAAAGAACGTACTGCTCACATCACAGAATGATCACCTGACAGTAAATATTCAGAGCCCAAACAGTAAGACACAAGAGATGGTCAAGTTCTACAGTACAATTTTTGGTCTATACTATATTTAAAAGAAAGCATAAACACTATACAAGTCTATGGAATAAAACATTCCAAGGTCCAAACAGATGAACTTACATGAAATTTTAGAATAAACCAAACTCTACACAATCTGGATGGGTAAGAAAAAAAAGAGGAGGAGTAAAAACAGACAATTACCTCCTTTTGTAGTATCATTCTGAGCCTGGATGCCATGATGCAATGAATTATGAATGGCAGAAAGAAGATCTGCTGCTTGAACCATCAATTTTTGAGCTTCTGCAACAGCACTGGTCTAGCAAATAAATCACCAAAAACATTCTTACATATTCTTTCACTGAAAGATATACATTAAATAGGAAAATCCTATAAACAATAATGAAATTAAATGTTGTAATGACATCGGTTCTCACAAACTATTCACTTAATACAGGATGCTCAGATCCTGTTAGGATAAAAATTATTATTATTTTTTTTACCCATTTCTATTCTTGTAGGAACCATTAAAAAATAATGGGAAACATTTCTGGCTTGTTCTGTTCGTCTTACATTTTAAAAAAATAAAGGAAAAAAACTGAACTGTGGTCAACTGGAAATTTTCAGCATTTCTACTATGCCATTCATTAAGGTGAATTAAAAAAAAAAGGAAAAAAGAGACTTAGAAGTTAGATCAATGATAAAGGTTGGATCTCTACTCACCACTTCCTAATTATCCACAAATTAGTCTGTAATTGACTTGAGTTAATGCAAATACACACGAAGAAAAAATATTCACCATCTAGGGCTTTTTTGGTTTTACACAAATCCAACAGTTAATTATTGAACTGAATGAAAGAAGAGGTCTACCTAAAATTCCCATTTTTGCTTTCTCCTTTTCAATTCACAAAACAGGACTACACACAAGCAATTTCAACTTCTATTATTACACCACTAGTAAGTAATATAAAATGTTATTTTTATATATCAACAACAAACACAGGTACGTTATGGAACAGAATGTAAATTCATGTGACTTTTTGAGAAAATTATCTAATATCTCTAACATCATATATATATGTATATATATAATATACATAAAATATACCAAATGCTGAATGCTGTATATGTGTGATGGAGGCGTTTCAATGGAGAAGTCTCAGAACTACTTCAATAACACACTATGTCCTGCCCCCCCAAAAAGCCCACTGAAATAGATTAAATGCTCTTACCTCTTTCTTAGTAAAGGCTATAAGCACTGTCAGTAACACTCGAGTGAATTTCACTCTGCTGAATACTGCTAAACACTGCTGGTGCTAAAAAATAAGAAAGGACTAAAAGTTAAAAGATGCAAAGTCTGTCAAAGGAATTTCATTTTAAAATATAGTATTTTAAGTCCTAAATTTCAATGCAAATAACTCACTATATTCAAAACACCTTCACTTACAGTCCTGTAAATGCCTGAAAATGAGCTGCAGAAAATAAAGCCTGTTCTACTGAAATAGAAATATAAAGTAAAGCTTCTGTATCAATGGGATGGATTTTTCCTTAAGTAAAAAGTTAGACTATTATCTCAAAAACTGATTTAATTACATTTTAAACAGAACTGATGAAAAGATGCTTTAAGCAGTCAGAAAATTAAGGATCTCGACAAAGGTTTAGTGCCTTTCATACTGTCCAAGTTCTTGAGTTTTGCCAAGTTTTGATGCATTATCTGTAAAAAATCATTTTTCTTCCTACCTCACAGGAATATTGAAGAGCTTTGAAATCATGTATTTGAAAGAGCTGTATTATTATTCTATCAAAACAAATACAAGGGAAATAAAATCCCTTGCAATGTCCAATTTGTAAAGAAATACCTTAAAAAGGGCTTCCATAAATTATAACGCAGTTCATAAAACTACTACATTAAGAGGTAGACTTCTCTGATATTATCTACCAGAAAATAAGTTCAATTACTTCTAGTTCAACTTCTGGATCTCTTTCTTCTCCTTGTCGACTTCGAGTACTCTAAAAGTTTAAAAAACGTGAATTAAAATAAACACAAACTTGTAGAAATATTAGCTTATAAATATACAAGGTAAAGAGCTAAATTAATTTTTTGAGTAAACATAAAAATTTATTTTTAAGAAAAATATTTGGAAGAAAAAAGCTGTATCTTTCATTTTTCTCCTATTAATACTATATACAGAAAGTCTATTTTGATATAAATTATTAAGACCATACAGAAGAATAAGGTATTAAAAACAGCAAAAGCAAAACAATGAAGTAAGTACATGGCACACAGTACTTCTTTCTTTTTGAAAGGACGTATTAATTGAAAGTCTTGATGCTCTCAAAACTAACCCTGTTAGAAAAAAATAGTAACCTTTACACAAATCACATCATAAAGTCACATTGTAAATACTGATTGTTCTACACTAAAATGCAAAACCTCTTCCATGAGTATCATATGACTGACTATTCTGACAACTGTAGGGCAGTTACTATAGGAAGATCTGGCAGAATATCTGGGTTCTAGCCCTGCGCTGCCCTTCCTAGTGGCATGCCCTTCAGCAGACTCAGTTTACTTAACTCTTTTAAGCTGCATTTTCCTCACCCAAAACTAGGGCACCATGTGCATTTTTTTATTGCCTAATTCACCGCTTAATTATAAATATCAACTAAGGCAATAATATAAAATTGCTTTGACAACCATGTTGTGTTAGACAAGTATAAAAGAACAGCAGAAATACAACCTTTTTTCTTTTTTTAAATCTCTATAAGAACCAAATCATTAGGGTCACCTGGCTGAAGGATATCATTCATAAGAAGTCTTTCACCAGATTTGGGATACCACCATTTACTGAGGTCGTCTACTGTGTTGCAGACTTCGTAATAGCTGTTGAAGAAGATCTCCTTACCTTTGAGGAACTTAAAATTCTAGATTATGCTATTCTTAAAAGAGCATACGATTACTTCTAAAACACCGGCAAAAAATTGAAAAATCTTCAAAGTTAAATTTTCCGTACTTGAAAGGGACATTAATTCACCAGAAACAACTGCTTTAGCTGTCTTCAAATTAATTGCAAAAAAGGCACAGCATATATAAAGGAAGCTAGTGGCCCTCCTTATGCTAGCTGTTTGTAATTAGCTAAAGGTAACTTGACATTTAGAAGAATATGAAAATCCTATACCAAAGCAAAGAGAAAAGAAGTATACCTTTACTCTTCTTTGCATGTCATCCTCCACATCTTTTAGCATGCCTAGAAAGAGAGACAATGAGTTTAAACAGGAAACAAATTCAAACACAAAACTTGTGTATCATCTTATAAACTGTTTTACCTGTAACTCGAAGGTCTGTCACACTGTTAGCCATTTTAAATCCATAAGTCATTGATTGAAAATCTTCCTGTACAGGAAAGGAATAATTAGGCCCTTGAGTACTAGCAAAACCTTTTATTATATTCCTCTTACGAAATCCTACTTTGCTAATATGAACACAGTAACGAAATGTCATTCTGCTTGTCTAAATACTGCTATCATACATAGACACTTTCCCTACAGTGTATCCTTAAAACACCATATTCTAATGCTGTTTAATCGTTTGCCCTTAGGCAATTTAAATACACTGGCATTTAGTATTTTCATTTGCAAAATAAGGTTAATGCTAATAGTGTCAGAAAGTAACAATTCCCACTTACAAAGTATTCTCACGTTCACAAGTGAACAGTAAATACATAGTAACTACCACCTGACGATAAGTTTGCAAAATCTACATAAGACTTTTACTTCAAAAATTATCAAATGCTTGTTTACACACTGTTAGGCCACAAAAGTTAAGCCTTCTCAAACAGAATTACTCAAAGTGATAGCAAAAGCATATTTCCACTTCAGTCGCACTGTAAAGAAAAAAATTATTTATACATATATGGATTTCCACCTGCGAAATCATTTAAAATACTACTGAGACATTAACAAAGTAAGTAGTTTGCTAGACTCACCTTGAAAACTGAATTTAATATCATTTGGCTGGTTCAATTAAGTCAAAAACTCTATTAAAAGAATGTTTCCATTGTATTATAATTCTTACAAAAATGTATACAGAAGCCTAATATATTGGAATAATAAGCATTTACAGCAGTATCTAGAGCTATGGCAACATTTCTGTGGATTCTTAACAAAAACATAAGTGAGTACACAATCCATATCATGTACTATATGTTATGAACAAAGAAAAAAAAAAAAACAACGTCCTTGGGTTCAAAGAACTATTGTTAGTGGTATTATAAGACTCAAAGGATTGGGTCTTTTAAAAATCTCAGGTTGTGTTACAGAACTATAAGCTTATCCTCTAGGTAAAGTTTATACTCTATCCCTACTTGGCCACCAAATAGGATTCTCACATTTTACACATCTTTCAAAAAGGAACTCTCCCAGTGTTTACCATGTTGCTAAATGGCACCCCCATCCACCCACAGTTACTCTGGCTGAAAACCTGTACCTCAATTCCTCTAGATTTTTTCTTTTCTTTTCTTTTAAGACAGAGGAAGAAAAAGAATCTCAAGCAGACTCCATGCCCAGTGTGGAGCCTGACGCAGGGCTTGATTTCAAGATCCTGAGATCATGACCTCACACAAAAGCAAGTCGGACACTTAACTGACTGAGCTATCCAGGTGTCCCTCCTCTCATTTTCCCATGCCCTGTATCAAACCATCAACAGACCCGACGTTCAAAGTCTCATCTAAGCGTAACTCCCATCATTCACAGCTATCTCTAGTGAAGTCACCACCCCCTCTCACTTCCACACCTGCCTCACACAGGTCGCCCCCCCTTCCATGCTTGTGCCTGCTACAATTTATTCACTGCCAGAAGCCAAAGGGATTGTTTTAAAATAAGTCATTTCACATCACCTCCTACTCAAAACCTTTCAATTGTTTCCCTGCTCACAGGAAAATCCAACCCACATGAACTGATGCCCACCACCAATTCCCATGCACCTCTGGCCTCCCTCTCCAACCTCATTCCCTTCCACCTACCATTCTTCTCCACATTCACTGCACTGCAGTCACACAGGCCTTCTTGTCATCTTTCGGACACATCAAACACATTCTCCTCTCAGGATCTCTGTACTTGCTGATCCCTCCCCACAAAGTTTCTTCCAAAGATTTTCAGAGCCCCAGCCCTCCTTATATTCTAGCCTCTGTTCCAGTCTCAATTCCTCATACAGAGACTTGCCTGGTGCATTCTCTCTAAAACAGCACCCTCCACCATTCTATATGCCCTGTCCCTGCTTTACTCTTCTTCACAGAACACCTGACATTTGACACATTGACTATCTCTCCCAATGAATGCAAAATCAATGACATCAAGGCTCTGTTGTATTCACTGCTTTATCTCCAGGACTTAGAATTGTACTTGGCACAAAGTACTGTTAAAAAAATATTTGTCGGGGCACCTGGATGGTTCGGTAGGTTGGGTGACCGACTCTTGATCTCCAGGTCCTGAGTTCAAGCCCCATGCTAGGCTCCACACTAGGTGTGGAGCCTACTTTAAAAAATAAAAAATAAAATGCTTTAAAAAAAACTAAAATAAAAAATATCTGTCAAGTGAATGATGACCTACTGTGGGGCAGGGCCATGCCTGGTCATCTTCCTAAGTAGATCAGGTTGACTACAAGACACCTGGGGGAGTGGTAGAGACTATGGCATGCTGGAGAACAAACACTTCATGTAAAGGTAGCCAGCCACTACTTACCCTACTGAGTAATCAATGCAAGGCTAGTGTTTTTCAGAACAACAACAACAAAAAAATCTAATTTAATGTAAAATCCTCCAATTTTTAAATGTTACTATTTTTTTAAAAATTAAGTAAGCCAACACTGTGAAGACAAAACACTCCAGTAAGCCCTATCTATGCACTGCTTTCCACGAGGAGGCTAAGGAAAAGCATTTATGTGATACAGTATCACAAGTCTGAGTAATAAATAGTTGCCTCAGTAACAAGAACTTAATCTAAGTCACTGGAGGCCTGAAGCAGAGGAGTTATATAAATAGATGCTACCATTAAAAGATCACTCTTAAAACCTTGTAGATTTAACAAAACAAAAGTCAAAGCCAAACCAGGGAGACCAGATACTGGACACCACCCAATAAATGCAAGCAGGAGTTGATGGTGATTTGGATTAAGATTGTAACTGGAAGTGATGAGAAGTTGTTGAAAGCAGGATATATTGAAAAGGTAAAGCCAACATGATGTGCCAATGAAGTGAATGTGGGATACAAGATGAGTTGTGCCATCAAGGATCATTTTTAGGTGTTTGGTCTGAGGAACTGGTATATGATGGTACAATTTATTGACGTGGGGCAGACTTCCAGAGGAGTAGGTTTAAAGACGGAAATGGAGCACAATTTTAGTTATGTTAGGTTTATAATTTCTTTAGTTATCCAAGTGAAGATTTCAGGAAAGCACTTGTATGAGTCTGAAAGTCAGGGGAGGAATTAAGACTAGAGATATAAATTTGGGCTTCATCAGTACAGAGCTGGTATTAAAAGGTGCAGAACTAGAGAACATAAACGGAAGCAGAAGGTACAGAAGAGCCCACGAGTAGTCCCAGCATCTAGAGAAGCAAGCACAAGAAATGGGCTAACCAGTGAGGAAGAAAGAAAACCAAGGGACGGAACCAGGAAGATGAGGAGAAGAAACTCTTTCAAAGAGAGGTCAACTCTGTCAAATGATACTGGTGGTTGGAGAGGGAGAGGTGAGAACAATGGATTTAACAAGATGGATATTATTAAGGACCTTTTTAATACCAGCTTCTGTGCAATTGTAGAAAAAGAATGTCCAATAGGAGCATCAGAAGAGATAAGAAAAATAAATATTAACCGCTCATTCAAGGAGTTTTTTGCACAGGATAGCAGAGAAATGACACTAGATATAAGGAGCCATGGGATCAAGGGAACTGGGTTATTTTAAATTAAATGATATTTAAGCATGTTTATATGCCAAAAGAATACTGTAGGAGGGAAGGAGACACTAATAATGCAATACAAAGCAGGGTTAATGACTGCAGCAGGCAAGAGGGGACAGAATCTAGAACACAAGAGGAGGCTGAGATTAGATTGTCAGGGTGCTTGCATTTTCACAAGACAGAAGGCAGATGATGTGGGTACCAACACAGGTTAGCACACACGATCGTGAGAAGATGGGGTACTGTGACCCACATCTGATTCCATCTAATATCTCATTAAGGTACAAGGTAAGCTGATAAGAGAGGAGGGTTGGCAATGGAGGTTTTGAGAAGTAAAAGATGTGGAGAAGTCACTGAGAGGCTGTTCAAGAAAGCTTACCATAGAAGGATAGGGCTGTCTCTAGTGCTGAGTGCCCATCTGAGATTTGCAGTCCTAAAATTAAAGTGAGAAAAGACACACAGATGTGGGTTTTCTGTAGCACCCTTCTGCTGTTTGGGTGCATGCAGCAAGTAGGCAGATGGCTGGGGTTTTGTCATATAAGTGACACATTATGATAAGATGAGAGGGGCAAGGGAGCTAAGGGTGTTTGAGAAAGAATGATTTCACCACTGGACCATGGAAATGAGGACATGACAGAAGTAACGGAGAAAACTAAAGGAGCAGCATCTGGGAATTGGAGTTCTCTGTGGAACTGAAGATAGCAGGAGTTGCGGAATCAGAGTAAGGAAGCCAGAAAAGTGGCAGCTATCAAAGGGTAATATTTTTGAAATCAAGAATTTGGAGGTATAGACTAGTAAGGAAAATTTTCTCACTTATTCATTTCTGAACGATTTTCAGACCACACAATGATGGCTGGTATAGGCTAGAAACCCAGGGGTACAATGGCAAAATACAATCACAGCCACTACAGAGCCTATTATCCACTGAGAGGATGAAGACGTCCTGAGAGGTAGAGCCCCATGTTCTTTATTGTATTTTACAATGTCTTTAAATACTGCCAAGATATAACTGCAGAAAGGTATCAAGGGGGGTATTCAGGATTCTATAAAACATAGCATTTAAAACATGCAGCCCCACAAGGAAATTTGGAATAGTAAAACATTTACAATCATAACTGTAGTAGAACACCCAATACCAGTACTAAATGTGATTCCAACCAAACCAGTGATCTTGATTGTACTAATAATGTAATATTCAAATAAAGTGAAATTTTTTTCAACCCCTTCTAAAATAACAATTACAGTATATTGGTACAACTTATTACTGCTCTAAAATTTCATTTCACAGATAAAGTACTTTGCATAAAGATTTCAGGTGCTCCTGAAATGACTTGATTCATTCAACCAAACCTGAGTACCTTCTACAGACTGGATACTGAGTAACGCAGCAAAGCTACAAGTAAAGGTAAAACATGCCCACATATGATTCAGATTAAGACTTCAAACAATTTAAATGTCCACTGGTAAGTGGCTTGTAATTTAGTGTATGTACAATGGAATACAAATGATAACATCAGCTAACATTATTAAGTATTTACTATATGCCAGGCACTGTTCTAAACATTTTACTTGTATTAACTTCATTAACCCTCAAAATAATGCTCTGAGGTGGAACGATTACAAACTACATTTTATAAATGAGGACACTGAGGCTTAGAAACTTAAATCCCCAAACACCACAAAGCATATAAGTGACAGAGAAAGAACACAAACTTAGGCGATATCGGTCATCAGAGGCTGTACTTTTTAAACTTTTATTTTGGAAAAAAATTTCAGAATACAAAAATAGTACAGAGAAGTTCCATATTCCTCCCCCATATTCTTCAAATAACATTTTACCACATTTGCATTATCATTCTCTATACTTTTTCTTACACATTTGAGACTAAGTTATAGACTGTGATGCCCCCTTACCTCTAAACACTTCAGAGTAATTTCCCAAAACCATAAATCATTCTCTTACATAACCATGGTACAGTGATCAAATTTGGAAATTCATGTCTCTTTAATGTGGAGCATTTCCTTGGTCCTTATCTTTCATGCCCTAACATTTTGGAACAGTAGAGGCCGAAGTTATTTTTAACAGTTATATCCCTCAATATGGGTTTGCCTTATGTTTCCCCAAGATTAAATCCCATTTATATCATGTTTAATAGGAATGCCACAGAAGTGATGTTCTGTTCTTCTCCTGGAGCACTGTATCTGGAAGCACATGATGTTGAATCGTCCCATTACTGGTGAGACTAAGTCTGACCATTTAGCTAAGGTGGTATCTGCCATGTTTCTTCACTGTAAATGAAACATTTTCCCTTTGTAATTAATATTTTGTGGGAAGATACTTGGAGGCTAGGTACTGTGCTTGTTATACTTTTGTTTACTAGTTTTAGCATCCTTTAATAATTCTTGCCAGAAATAATTATTCAAATCCTGTACTCTTAACATGACCCTATGCAGCCAATAAAAAACAATGAGGTGGCTCTCTACCTACAACATATTGGTACACACAGAAATCTATTTTCTATTGTCTGTGGTTTTTAAAAAAGTTGCAAATAGTTTACATAATTCCATCATGTTAAGTAAAATACACATGTATACATATTACAGAAAATATTTAGAGAAATACACACCAAATGGGTAACAGTGTTTACTCTTCGCCAGGCAAACCAGCACTTTTATTTATTTTCATATTAAAAATATGTTTGGTTGCAAATAAGAGGAAAATCCAACTACAGTGACTTATGCCAAATAACAGGAATATCAGAAAGAATCTTTCTGCTTCACCATCCTAAGCTCTGAGGCTTAGATTTACATATTTACAAAATGAAGCAGGACCTACCTCCAAACATCACATCCATGTTCAAAAAAAGTAACAGGAGAAGGGGTGTACTATACCATTATTATTCAAACTGGCATACTACTGAGAGTAAAAGGGGATGCTATTAATAACTACACTAGGATAAAAGGTGCCAAGTAGGACTGTTCCATGCAAGCCAGTATGTAGGCACCAGCTGTAACAGAAGAATATGCTAAGAAGGGAGAGAAGAAAACTGAAGTCTGTATGGGCAAGTCAGGAGACTGGGATCCAAGTCTAAAGATAAGTAGGACTTTTCCCTAAAAAGGAGAAAAGGCATAAAAGCCAGGCGGAGCATCCTTAGTCTCCCTCCCACCCTCATCCCGCACAGCAAAGTGATATATGCCTGTCATTACAGGTGCAGAATACCCAGCAGCACCTGCCGCAATGCCTGGCACTAATTAAACAAATTAATTAATTAAATAAACAGACAGTATCAGTCACAGATACTTTTTCTTAAAGAGCCAGATAATATATATTCAATGCTTTGCAAGCCAAGTGGTAAAATGGAGATATGTAGGTACTTCTATGACTACTTAAATGTAACTATTTAAAACACAAAAAACAGGGGCACCTGGGTAACTCAGTCCATTAAGTGTCTACCTTCAGCTCAGGTCATGATCCCAGGGTCCTGGGATCAAGCCCCATGTCAGGCTTCCTGCTCAGTGGGGAGTCTGCTTCTCCCTCTCTCTCTGCCCCCCCTCCAAGCTTGTGCTTGTGCTGTCTCTCTGAAATGAATAATCTTAAAAAGAAAATTATTAAACTTTTTTTTAAAAAACACAAAAACCATTCTTAGATCCAGGGCCATAAAAAACATAGACAGTGGGTTGGGTAGGCCTGCAGGCTGCAGACTGCCAACCTCTAGTTCACAGGACTTCGTGACGGTTTAGATGTGAGGTATGAGAGAAAGAGAAGAGTCCAGGATGACTCCAAGGTTTTCGTTCTTCACAACTAGAAGAACAGAGCTCCATTTGCTGAGACTGAGAAGTATACAGAAGAAGAAGTTAGGAGGCAAGGGGAAAATCAGCAGCTCCATTTTGGAAATGTGAAGTCTGAAATAGACATCCAAGTGGAAAATGTTGAATAGGCAGCAGCATATGGGAATCTGAGACTTAGGGAAGTCTATAAAATCTAAGCTGAGGACACAAACTTAGGCTTCACTAGCAGAGACAGAGTGTAAGTCTATGAAACTGCATGAGATCATCAGGGCAATGAGTACAGACAGAGAAGAAGTGTAAAGACTGAGCCACACCAATGTTCAGAACTGTGCTGACCAATATGGCCACCACACAGCCAATTTAGTGAGCACCTGAAATGTGGATAGTTCAAACTGAGATGTGCTGTAACATACATACTACACTTAGAATACGTGCTACAAAAAACCCCCATAATTTTTATTTAGATTCAAGTTAGTTAACATATAGTGTATTATTAGTTTCAGGGTAGAGTTTAGTGATTCATCAGTTGTATATAACACCCAGTGCTCATTACATCAAGCGCCCTCCTTAATGCCCATCACCCAATTACCCCAACCCCCACCCACTTCCCCTCCAGCAACCCTGAGTTTGTTCCCTATAGTTAAGAATCTCTTGGGGTGCCTGGCTGGCTCAGTGTGTCAAGTGTCTGTCTTGATTTCTGCTCAGGCCATGATCTCAGGATCTTGATATCAAGCCCCACATCGGGTTCTGTGCTCAGCGTGGCATGTGCTTCTTTGTCCTCCCTCTCTTCCCCTTCCCCTGTTCGCACGCACACGCTTTCTAAATAAATAAATCTTAAAAAAATAGTCTCTTACAGTTTGCCTGTTTTTACCTTATTTTTCCTTCCCTTCCCCTATGTTCATCTGGTTTTGTTTCTTAAATTCAGCATGAATGAAATCATATGGTATGTGTCTTTCTCCGACTTATTTCTCTTAGCATAATACACTCTAGTTCCATCCACATCGTTGCAAATGCCAAGATTTCATTTTTTGATGGCTGAGTAATATTCCATTGTACATACATATACACCACATCTTTTTTATCCACTCCTCCGTCAATAGACATCTGGGCTCTTTCCATATTTTGGCAATTCTCATTAATATTTTATAAGTGATTATATATTGAAAGATTATTTTAGATATACTGGTATACATAAAGTGTTACAAAAATTTCACCCACAGGCTACTAGAACATTTTAAATGATGTATATAGCTTGCATTCTGTATCTACTGGATAGTGTTGGCTTAGAGAATGAGATGATAAATAAGAACCAGTGAAGCAGGAAACCAGGGAAAAAGAGCATCTTAAAAGCCAAGAAAATAATTTGTTTCAAGTATGGACTCCATGTCAAAAATCTAATGACTGATCAAGTTTAAGACCAAATATTAACCAATGGGTTTAGCAACACTGACGTCTTAGATGACCATGACGATGAAGTTTTGGTGGAACGCCATTCAAAGCCTGACTGGACTGGATTCAAGAGAGAATGGACACCTCTTAAGGATTCTGGCTGAAAAGAACTGCATAATATGGGGCAGAAGCTAACGTTATGTTATGCCAAGAAATGGTATTTTTAAGACTGAGGAAGAAAAGCCATGCTAACATGCTGATGGGAATGACCCAGTACAGGAGGAAATTCATTATGCAAGGGATAGAGGGGAGAACTGCTAGAGCGTTTTTAAATATAAGACAGGATATGGAATCCAATGTACACGCAGAAGAGATCACCCTCAGATAAGAGAGAAGGTTCATCTAGACAGACAGAAGGGCCAAAGAACATAGAGCACCTGTGCAGGTAGGTGAGATTACTTCCATTTATTTAGTGCAGTAGGAAGGTCCATTTTGCTCAAGTGAGGATGATAAAAATGTCAGAAGTCTGAGAGGGAGACTGAATAACCTAGGGAAGGAGCACTCATGGCCCACTTGAAGTTAATGGTGATGAACTGAAAGTAGGACCAATCAGTGTGAATGTATTTCTCTCTAGTCACACTGAGATGTGCAAGTATAAAGGCACAGTAGATAGAGGGTTAGACTCAACCAGAATTGAGGTACAATAGGCAAGAGAGGAAGACTGCTGAAAGTGTAGGCAAGGGAGTAACTGTAATGAAGGAAGATGGATTTAAAGTCAGAAAAGAGAGTCAAAAGGGTAATGACAGTAAAAAAGTGATGTAATAAACTGGAGTCCAAGTAGGGGTGAACTGCAGGAGTCAGAACACAAGCAACATAGAAACAGGTGGTAGTCTGAGAATAGGACACTTCAAACTGAGATCAGTAAAGGGCTGTAATGACCAAGTCTAAAGTATAGTCATTAGAAAGAAAAATCCTAAAAGTTTCCAAAGAGAAAACATGGGTCACATATAAAGGATCAGGATGGCAACACTAAAATTAAGAGTCAGTGGAATTATGCCTAAAAAATTCTGAGGAAAATGATTTTCCAACCTAAAAATCTATTACGACCAAACTTTTAATCAAGTGTGAGGGTAGAGAAGACATTTTCAGACATGCAAGCTCTCAAAAAACAATTCCCTCCCTGTCTCTCCCCGTGGAACTGGAAATGCTGTACCATACAAAATAATAAACTAAGAACAATAAAGGCATGAAATCCAGATAACTAGAAATCTAACAAAAAAGAAAGGAAATGGAATTCCCAGGAAAATAGTGAAGAGAAACCTGGGATCACAGGTGTAAAGTGGACCTAGAAGGAAACTGATCCAGCCTGAAGCTAGAGAACAAAGGAGCTAAGAAGAATTTCAAAAAATGGATAAAGTGATAGACTATCTGATTATGTTTCATAATAATGGGAAGGGAAGAATCAAGGAGAAGTACACAGAAAACTAAGCAAACCAAAAGGTGAAGTTATCACCTTCAAGAAAAATAAAAATTTGTATGAGAAAGGAAATGTACACTTACACCACTCTGGCTCATCTGTCATTAGTATTTATTAGTATTTATACAATCACAGTAATGTCAACACTGAAATATAATGACTTAACCAAAACCAAATTACTACTGGGGTACAGGACAGGGTAATATGTGAATGACAGTTATATGCTAAAAATGTGCTGACACTTCCTAGCTAAAAATGGTTAAAACTGTATAAAATTGTATAAAATAACTGGATAAAATTATTTATACCTAGAAATAAAAATATAAGTCTATTATCCAGAAATATGAAAATAAACAGTGGGGAAAAAGCTAAACAGAATTTAATATTATAATGGAATGAGTAAAGAAAGAACTGAGAACTACAATTTTCCATTTTACATCCTATGGGCTACTTGATTTTGCATAATATGTACAGATATTATTACTTTTATTAAAACACACACTCCAGAAAAAATTTTCAAAGAGCAAAACTGAACAAGACCATATTACCTACTTTTAAAATGGTAACTAACTGGTAGTCAAGTGGAGAGTGCAGACACTCTTGCAAGAGCCTAAATCTAAAACTGACAAAAGCTCAAACTAAAGCAGGAACAATGGGAGAAGGAAAAGCAGTATCTGGATTCAAGACACTTGCAAGGTAAAAATAAAAGAATTCAATTAGATAACCCTGTAGATACCATTCTGCAAGATGCAGAATGCAAGAGGACCAGCGGTTTGATGGGGAAGCTGTGGTTCCCATTTTGCACATGTATACAAGATATTAAGAAACACACATGTCTTCAGTTCAGGAGTAAAAACAAAGCAGAGATGCATCTGAGGGCAAAATATGCCAGCACCCAGGAACTTCAGAAGCAGCCATTTCAAAGAAATGATTGATTTATTACAGTTCATTCTTACTTACTCATTACCAGGTCTCTTAAGGACTTTCAATAGCCAATCAATTCTTTTTCTAATTATAAAACCAAGACAAACTTATCTGGAAAAATCTGAAAAGTTCACAGAAATAAGAAAACATAATTTTTCCAGCCCAGGAGCTTTATTCATATTTCTTTCCAGTCTTCTTCTCTTTAAAATTTATTTATTTGAGAGAGAGACAGTGAGCAAGTGCGTGCGTACACACTGGAGTGCACAAGGTGGGGTGGGGGAGAGGAAGAGGCTCCCCAGTGAGCAATGTGCCCTTCTCTGGGCTGGATCCCAGGACCCTAACTAAGATCATAACCTGAACCAAAGGCAGACACTTAACCGACTAAGCCATCCAGGCACTCCCACTTCCCCATGACTTTAAACACTGTTTTCACTATCACTCTGTATAATAAATTATGTGTAATAAATTATCCATAATTTACTTCAAGCAAACCCTAATGGTGGCATTTTGGTTGAAGCCAACTTTCACTATTAAAAACTGATTAAAGTGTCTTTGCGTAAAGTATCACATTTCTAATCATTTAAGGCTGAGTTCTAAAGATGAATTAATTAGTTTCAGCTGTGCTAATGCATACTCCCACTAATAAAAACCAAATGACACCTTACTGCATCCTTACCAGTACTGAATATTCTCAATTAAAAATACATTTGGTAGTGAAAAGTGAACTAATTACTTTAACTATAACTCTTGGATGACACTAAAACTAAATTTTTAAATGTTATGGCCATTTATTACCCTCCTCCATGAGTAAGCTGTTTACTTTACTGCCCAGTTACTCATTTGGGCTTCAGTGTTATGCTTTACTTGGAGATCTTAACACAGAAATACAGATTATTTTTGTCACAGAGATTTTTCCAAAAATTTTTCTATCAGCTTTTTCTTATTGGTCTTTTCCTTTATAATTTCTCCCATTTGTAAATCCTTCATCCAGAGAATATGCAGAATTTCAATTATAATTACTTACATTACAAAAATTTATTTTCATTTACTTTTAAAACAAACTCATCTAGGCACATAATAAAAATTCCAACAACACAAACAAGTATATCCCAACCCTCAAGATTCCAGTTATCTTATGTATGAAGATTTAACTACTTCCCATTTTAAAAAAAGAAAAAAAAAATGGTAGTAATCTTTACATACCTGACTTATTTTACTTTATTTTGGAGGTCTAATCTTACTTGGACACATAAACCTACCTCCTTCTTTGTAAAGGGTGCATAATACCCCACTGTATGAAGGTAGCATCATTTAACAAGTCTCCTATTGATGGACATTAAGGTAGTTTCTAGACTTTCATTACTATAAACAAAACTACAGTTAATGTCCTTGTACCTAAATCTTTGTACACAGCACAGATCTATTTGTAGAATAAATCCCTAAAGGTGAACCTGCTGAGGTAAGTCGTCTACACTTTAACTTAAGGTATTACCAACTGCTCTTTCAAACAGTTGTATGAGTTTATGAAACCATAAAGATGTCTGAGTCTTGCTTACCGCGGAAACCTGAGTCCTGACTAATAAATGTGGGGGGCATGTTAAAGTGAGATAATCATCATTTTGCAGCCATCACAGTGAAGATTAGTCCAAGCAAGCATCAGTGGATGCTAAATCTAGGGGAAAGATTTTAATGAGCAGGATATTTGTATGATCTTAGAGAGTTTCCCTATGGAAGGCTTATTACATGCCGGGGGAGAAAACAGTAGCCATACAGTAATCAGAAAACACCTTGGAACAAAGTAACATCACCACTGAGGGGGCAGATGCATACTGTATGCCTCAGCTGTGACACCAGAAGGAGGACACAGTATCACTTACATTGTATTCCTGACTGCATAATCTAAATGTAATCACAAGGAAAAACACACAAACCCCAAGTGAGGAACATTCTATTAAAAAAGACAAACCAGGAGAAGCCTGTGTTCTCCAAAAACATCAATGACATGGAAACAAAGAAAGGCCGAGGAACTGCTGCAGATTAAAGGATACTAAAGAAGGAACTAAATGTAGGACATGATCCTAGACTGTATCCCGAACTGTAGGGGAAAAAACGCTAAGAAGGACATTACTGGGTCACCTGATGAACAGAATATGGAGAGTGCAGATTCACTGAGGTTGATAATTGTACTGTACTTGTGTATGAAAGTACCTTTTTTCTTAGGAGATGCACACTGAGAGGTGTTTGTGGGGAGAAGATCATAACGTATGCAACTTATTCTCTGCCGGTTCAAAGAAAAAACATACATACATGAGAAAGAAATTGAGAAAGTAAATGGGACAATGGATAAACAGCAGCTGAATCAAGGTTGGGGATATATGCTGTTCTTTGTGCTGTCACTGTAACTTGTTAATTTGAAATTAAAGATTAAAAAGAGGGAAGCAATGACTATTCATCACACACACACACACGTCTCATCGACAGGTACATTATACAAAATTTCTAATCTTTTCCAATAATGGGTAAAAATGGCATCTCAGTTTTAATCTGCATGTCTCTTAAGTTATGCATCCTTTCTCATGTTTAAAGGGCGTTTCATTTTCTATAAACTATCTTCTTTTTAACAACTTTTTTACTTAAAATATTTATCTGCAATTTATTTTAATGTTTTCATTGACTGAGTGTTTGTATCCCTCCCAAATTCACATATTAAGTCCTAACACTCAATGGCATAGTATTTGGAGGTGGGGCTTTTGGGAGATGATTAGGTCATAAGGGCAGAGCCCTCATGAATGGGATCGGTGCCCTTATAAAAGGGACCCAGAGAGCTCCCTTGCACCTTCTGCCATGTGAAGACACAGTGCAAAGATGGCCATCTATAAACCGAAAGGGAGGCCCTCACCAGACACTGAAGCTGCTGGTGCCTTGATTTTGAACTTCTTATTCTCCAGAACTATGAGAAATAAACTTTTGTTGTTTACAAGCCACTCCACCTATGGTATTCTGCTGGAATAACCCAACAGATTAAGGCGGATAAGTTAATTTTCAAGGGTGCTAACCAACTACTATAGCACTGTTTGCTAAATAAATCCTTTCTCTGCCCTGGGATTAGGATTTTTTTTTTTTTTAAGATTTTATTTATTTATTTAACAGAGATAGAGACAGCCAGCGAGAGAGGGAACACAAGCAGGGGGAGTGGGAGAGGAAGAAGCAGGCTCATAGCGGAAGAGCCTGATGTGGGGCTCGATCCCATAACGCTGGGATCACGCCCTGAGCCGAAGGCAGACGCTTAACCACTGTGCCACCCAGGCACCCCTGGGATTAGGATTTTTGATGTCCTTTTGGGTGTAATTTGAGAATATAAGTATTTAATAATACGTATATCTCTTCTCACTTATTAACTCGAACTAATCTTTTTTAAAATTTTCACGCAAATGGATAAGATTCTCCATGATGCCCATAGCAATTAAAATAAGTAGCTAAATAACCAACAAGTGTGTAAAAAGTAGACAGTATTTCATACACAACTCACAAGCTATATATTCAAATGTGAAGTCATATTAGCTATACTATCCTCACATTATTAATAGAAATTTAGAAAAGCTAATATATACTATAGACTGAACCACTGTAGGAGGTTAAGATATTTATTTTGGATCAGTAACAGCGTTAAAATGAAATATGTTTCAACAAAAGGAAGAATTAAAAATTCTTGTCAATAATTTAAAATGCTATCACATTTCCTCTTAAAATTATCAGCACCTCAGACCTTATTTTTTTTCTCATAAGGAGAAAAATATCTTTCCATGTATAAAACTCACAACACTTCCTCAGGGCAAGGTACTTTGTACAAACTGGAAGAATATATTTATACCCTAAAATATTCTTCATACTTTTGTTTTCCTTAGCTCCCTCTTAACCAAAGACTGAAAGTACAGCACTTCTGTGTTATAATTTATAAGAGACTTGAGGGAAAAAGCTGTGTCTTCTATTATCTTTGTGAATCCCCACAATATCCTACAAAATACTCTGCACATAATGGACACTCAATGAATGGTACTGACGGAAATAACATATACTGAACTGAAGTTCTTTCTTCGAACTGGATTACTTCAGCCAATATATTTGAAAATAGCACGGCATCACTTTAAAAAAACTGTTTTTAACTACATTTGATGATAAAAATATGTATCATATAATCATTTAAATATATCACAATAAATAGGGTGGTCAATAAGCTTCAGGAATTCTCATATTATAAAATCTTACCTCTTCAAAAACAGCAGCTTTATTTACTTTTTCCCTTGCAATGTCACAGATTTTCAGGATTCCCAGAGCAAAAGCTTTCATGGCAGGATCTTCTATAAAGTCTGGATTGTGAATGTAAAGGCATGTAAATACTGTCTGTGCCAAGGAATGACCTTCTAACCATGTTATCTATAAAGAAATAAAAGTATGTGTATGTTTAAAATGACACACAGAGTCTGCAAAGTCTAAACTGTCCCAACAGTCAAGGGCTAAACTGCCACAGACTCAAATAAATGTATTATTAATCATGGCATTTCAAAGATGATTAAAGGGAAAGTCAGAAGAGACAAAAGAATTACAATTCACTTTCACTGACTAAAGTTTTTCAAGAATCACATACCATAAATACGATTAGCTATCTAACAGAAGCATTCTTATGTAGAATTCAGTTTGCAATACATTTGGCGACTAATGAAATTAGAATGCTGCCTTACATACCACCCAAAAGCAATCAATTCCATAATGGAGTCAATAAAAATCCATGAAGTAGGGAATTCACAATTTTAGAACTAACTAGTCCTTAGCAACTCATTTAACTTTTCTTTTTCATCTTTGCTACTATTAACCTAGTTGAGCACATCACATCCCACCTAGATTACTGAAAGAAACTGCACAAGTTTTCCTGCCTTCCATCTCTAATTTGACAATCCCCAACCAGAGGAACTTTCTGGGAAGCGACAGTTTTTAGATTAACCAAGCGTTATTTTAACTCTTACCAAGCAGCAAAAACAAGTATCCATTATCCCTATCAGTTCAGGCAAGGTGAGGTCTTTAATTTTAATGGTACCATCCTAAAAAGGTGGAGAAATAGGACATATGAGAAGTTTTTATAAATTTATGGTTTCTATGTCTGGTAACATTTTGCCTTCGAAAAATTAAAGATTTTAAAAATAAAAATTCTAGAACGATATCATCTGATAAAAACTGAGACACTAACTCTGTATTCTTAAAATATATCTTAAATAGATCTTCAATAAGAAAAATCAAAACCTCTTAATTTGAAACAGACTAAAGGCCATTATAAAGAAACAAAAAGTCAAACCAACCAGTACTTAAAAAACAGTTCAAATTAGTTTTAAGCATTAATAAATATTAGTCATTTTAATGGATCAAAACTACTTACAAAGAGAAAAGTAAACATTTTTAAAAAATTATTTGAGAAAGAGAAAGTGTGCATTCACAAAGAGTGCACGGGGTGGGGGAGAGGGAAGAGAAGCAGAGAGAGAGGGAGAGAGAAAACCTCAAGCAGACTCCCCACTGAGCATGAAGACCAATGTGGGGCTCAGTCTCATTACCCTGAGATCATAACCTGAGCCAAAATCAAGAATCAGATGCTTAACTGACTGAGCCAGCCAGGCGCTCCAAGAAAAGTAAACATTTTTAAAACCCTTCCCTTCAGTTACCTATAACTACTCGTCAATTTTGTTTAGCAAATCTTTCCTCATAAAATATGCAAAATTAAACTCTGTGGCAACTATGAATGAATTTGTAAGTCAATCCTCACAGAGTTAACTTCAAATTCACAACCGTAAGCACCTTGCTTAATATATTAATACATAAAATGTAATGCCTTAACCAACTACCCTGGTATTTGAATATATACTGAAATGCTTTCAAAAATTAATGAATGGGGTGTCTGGGTGGCTTAGCTGGTTAAGTGTCTGCCTTTGGCTCACGTCATGATCCTGGGGTCCTGGGATCGAGCCCCTCATCTGGCTCCCTGCTTAGTGAGGAGTCTGCTTTTCCCTCTCCCTGCTCGTGCTCTCTCTTACTCTCTAAAATAAATACAATCTTTAAAAGAAAAATTAATAAACACAAATTTAGAACAAGCTTGTAATGAAGACTTTGAACAACTTACAGATTTTACAGATTTCAAAAAAGATAACTAAAGGTTATAACTAATTTTTGTTTATATGCCTGAGATGCTCTTAAAAAAAATATACTTTAATAGGCCAAGTTTGATTTTCCTTGTTTTAACATATAAAATAACAAATGATAAAAAACAAAAAGCAAAATGGTAATTACCTTGATAGCTTGTTCAAAATTAAGAACTTTTCGATTAACTTGGTTTCCAATCATGCCAGCATCCATCTTGGGATCCATCATTTCAATGGCAGACATGGCCTCAAAAAGACCAAAGCTGCAAATAAAAAAAACTGACCAAATTGTTTCTGAACCAAATTAAATTTACCCAGATTCCCACAATGATACAAAAATTATTATAGTGCTTTAAATAACTACAGTATTCTATGTATTTAGTTTTCTCAATTTGCTATCACTTCTATTTCAATTAAATAATCTTCCTTTAACATAAAAATTATTCCATGTATTTGTCACTCAAATTATTTTACATGCACTGAGGGGGGAGAAAAGAAAAAAGATGTTGTCTGTGTTTCCTTCAAAAAGGTTGCACATGAGAAATTTTGGAAAAAAGATCAACTGGTCTATAATGGATTTCACTTTGCTTTCTTTAAATAATTTTCTCTACTTAAAATTTAGAAAGTTGTGGTTGGAATAATCAGCAAACATTTTCTTTATATCTTGAATAATAGTAATAATCTGGGACATTACTGTCTGTAGCGCTCAAAGTTCTGGCAATAACATAATGAAAAATAATCCAGGAATCCTCTTATTTGTGTCTGGTATTTATGGCTTACTAGCCATAAAAGCAGATAGTTGTGATGCACTGTGGACTGATTTAGTCAGTATATCGTTAACTGAGATATGCCTCAAAAAAATGGGACAGGAACAAAAAAAGCTTAAAAGAAAGTCTGACAGGTGATGAAGCTACTGACTTCATATTTTGCTTAGTTTAAGCTATTAGATTATCAGAAAAATAAAGACATATACCTTGTTACACTAAATCATTTGTCTTAGAAAAGCAGCAGCAAGACATCAAAACCAGCTTAAAGCTCCTTAAAGGAGACATACTCTTCCCTGCAATTCCTCAAATCTCTTAATGCTTCAAGATAATCTGACAAGATGAACATGATATTATTGAAGACAACTCTAGTCTATGCTAATCAAAACCCAAATGGTATTTTTCAAAGAGGCTGTCAAGCCAAAATGGAAAATATGCAAAAGTGGAATTTTTTCAACAAAACCAAGAGATTCGTCAAATATCGAAGATACTGCAAGATATAATAATTGAAAGCATTCTAGAATACACAGATCAATAGAAAACAGCCTAAATCTCATTTCTGTAGGAATTATATATGATAAAGGTAGAATTTCAAAGTAGTGAAAAATAGTGGATTAATCAATAAATACTGTTGAGACAAGTGGCTAACCATCTGGAAAAAAGTGAAATCTTTGATTTACACAATTTCAGCAAGTAAAAACTTGAGGCAGATTTAAGTTCTAAACCTAAAAAAAGCAAACAAACAAAAGACTCTTAAATAATTTACAAAACTAGTTAATATATGCAACTGTGTAAATATTTGAAAATTTATATGTGCCGGTAATAAACCATAACTGGAACTCTGTAATTATCTAGGATGGATATTTTTTTATTTTATTTTATTTATTTATTTGACAGAGAGACAGCCAGCGAGAGGGAGAACACAAGCAGGGGGAGTGGGAGAGGAAGAAGCAGGCTCATAGCTGAAGAGCCTGATGTGGGGCTCGATCCCAGATCGCCGGGATCACGCCCTGAGCCAAAGGCAGACACTTAACGACTGCGCTACCCAGGCGCCCCTAGGATGGATATTTTTAATACAATTTTCAAAAAGTTATTATCTAGAATACAACCAATAAAAATAAATAAGGCAAGCAGTCAAAAAAAAAAGAGACAAACAACATGAATGGGCAATTCGCAAAAGAAAAAAATGTATATTAATAATAAAAAAGTGAAAAGCTGCTCAAATTCAAATGTAATCAGGTAATACAAAACAAAACAATGAGGAATTTCTTTGGCCATTCAGAAAGTTTTTAAAATATATTTAGTTTACTCTCATATACTGTTGGTGAGAATGTAAATTGATACAGACCTCTGCTTAGGAAAGTCTGGCTGAACCCATTAAAATCCAGTCATCTGATTCCTAGCTTCCATCCTAAAAATTATTTCTACATGTATCCAAAGAGGCTCGTAGAAAGTAAATGTCTTCAATTTTCCCATGTTACCAAAAATATTGAAATCTAAATGTCCATCAATAGGGATACCACAGAATAATTATGGTACAGCCATTTTGTAAAATACAAACCAACAGTTAAAATGAACACGGCAGAGCTTATATACTAACATAGAAAGATCTCCAAGATATACTGAATGGGGAAGGAATTTTCGAAATAATACATATTGCAGATATGCATTTACAATTAACTATTTTTACAGATTTTACTCATGTATGTAAATATATTTCTTTATAGGTCTAGAAAGACATGCAACAATCTGATAACAGTAATTATCTCTGGGCAAAATATGCATGTGGAAAGTGGGGGCAGTGTCATGGGAAGTTTTTGTTTCATCTCTGATGTCTGAATTAGTTTAAAACAAAGTATCCATTTATTACTTATAAGAGAACAACTAAAAACAAGTTTGTAATGATAAAATTAAAACCCTAGACCAGTGAGGTTTCTGCCTATTTAGTAAAGCTCTACAGAAACTATAGTAGCATTAAGTTAGCTATTTCATTCATTCAACAAATACCAGCAGCACCTAATATGTGCTAAGCATGGTTCTAGGTACTTAGGATACATGAGTGAGCGGAACAAATGTGCCTGCCTTATGGAAGCTTACATCCAGTGGAAGGAAACAGACAATAAACAATAAAGATAAAAAGTTACATAGCATGTTAGAAACCTGTATGCTAGGGAGAAAACACAAGACAGCTAAGGGAGATATGAATCACAAGAATATAACTTTAATAGATAGATGGTCAGGGGAGGCTGCCGGCAATCATGTTCCCTAGGCTGAGCTGAAAATCTTGGGGAAATGAAGACAGCTTGGTCCCTCCAGCTACCTTCTTTCAAATCTCGTTCCACAGTCAGGAGCCACACTCTTTCCTGCATTAGCTTGTGATATGGTTTCACTACATCTTTCCTAGAATTGCCTGCAGCACCAAAACGATGCCCTAGAGTGGTTCTTAGTGTGGTTGGTCCCTGGAACAGCAGCATCAACCTCATCAGGGAACTTCATAGAAATGCAACATCTGTGGTCCCACGCCAGACCTAAAGAAGGATCTCTGGGGGTGGGGCCCAGCAACATGCGTTTTCAATGTGTGGGATGATTCTGATTCACACTAGAGTCTGAGAAGAACTAAATTTCAGGGCCTACCCCTGCTTCCCAAATGTCCAGTCTTGGCCACTAATTAAACATTTCATATTTCTAACCTTGAAATTGGGCCTGGCCAGAGCAGTATGGGAACTGAGGCTATCTACGGTAGTATAAGTAGAATCAAGCAGCTCTCTTTTTTCACCTTTCCAGGGATTCTCGATCTACTTTCATCCAGCCATTATCTCACTCATCTCTGGTCATCAACCAGCCTAAAACAAATAACATATAGCCTGTAACTTTTCTTCGAGAATTTCCACATCCTATATATCTAACTCCCAAGGAAAGGACCATGATGCAGTTTCACAAAGTACAACCATTTCATATTGCAACTAGGGTCAGCTGCCCCAAAATAACTCACCAATGTTAAATATATATCTGTAATTCATTTTATTTTTACAGCTTTGAAATGTAATTATTACCCAGGTCTCAAGGACTACTATTGCATATGAGAAAAAACAGATGGAAATATTACACTACACTATTTCAAATGACATAAATACTTACAGCTTATCATGAAGCAGTTCTCCCAACTTTAATTCTAAAAGAAACAAAGAGAAAAATCCTTTGAATAATACCATCTTTTTAAATTTTAATTCTGAGAAAAAAGTTTTGTTTGAAAAATGGGCTTGCGTTAAACTTCATTTTCTAAGAAATTATTATTTGTACTCAATCACTAATATAATGCCTTCTACAGCGTGAATATTTAAACTCTGTAAATTGAACTTTTTAGAATTAGCAAGCAACCCACCACAGGCCAAAATAATCTAATCAGAATTACCAACCTCATTTTAAAGTATCACTAGTAAATTTCCCCCTAAGTACACTTTTTCACAGAACTATTTCTCAAGTTGTTTTTAAACCACTTGGTGTCATAATCTAACCTCTTTTTGTTCCAGGAACAGTGCCAAAGCTACTTTTTAAAATTACATTTTATTTCAATGTAGAAAACAGAGTAAACAGCTAAGCAAAACAGTATTCATCTCCTATAAAATAGGTCCCAACCTTAGCTGCATACTATATCAACTCTGGAGCCTGTGAAAATCCCAACATCCAAGCAGCACCCTAAACCAATTAAATTCTAGGGGTGGGGCCTCTGCAGTGGTTTTAAAGCACTACTGGTGGTTTCAATATGCAGGGAAGCTGAGAACCACTACCATAATATTTTAAGTAGCTTAAGGACTGATGGTCAAATCTGCGCAAAGCGCTAGTTTTCAGCAGTTCTCAAGAACGGTCTGGGAACCCAGGTGGTGTCTGTGATATTAAAATAACTTTCATAGTAATATTGGGGCACCTGGGTGGCTCAGTCGGTTAAGCATCATCCAACTTTTGATTTCAGCTCAAGTCATGATCTCAGGGTTGTGAGACTGAGGCCCGTGTCGGGCTCCATGCGGAATCTGCAGCCTGCTTAAGATTCTTTCTCTCCTTCTTCCACTGCCCCTCCACCACCACTCACTCCTGCACGCACTGGTGCGCTCCGGCTCACACTCTTTCCTCTCTCTCAAATAGATAAAATTTAAAAATTACTTTTCTAGAAATACTACAACACTGTCTTTTTCAGTGTGTTGACATTTGCACTGATGACGCAAAAGCAATGGCATAAAGAGGAAAAATAAAAAATTGGTGGGGGGGGGGGACACACTGCTTTAGTTTCAGCACAAATTAAGACAGTGGCCCCAAGCTAAATAGTGTATTCTTTACCTCCATGCACCTGCAGTTAAAAAAGACAAACTTTTTTTTTAGATTTTACTTAAGAAGTCCTTGATAAAGCAGTAAAATGATTAACCTCAGGGCTGGGACCAGGGCACAGCAAGTGAAGCACCTCCCATGCAAATTTAAAGAGGCACTCACTTTCCGGCAGCAAATCCTTAAATTTTGCACCCTAGGTGCCTCAATCACTTCATCCTAGTGCTGGCCCTGATTTCTCTGATTAAATCTCAGTCTCTGAGTACATCTTTTAAATATTCTATTTGACAAAATGGGAAGTATAAACACTTCTGCTGCATACCAATGTAAGACTCTGTCTTAAGGAAAAGCACTTGCACAATTATGGAACACTGTTTTTACCTGAAACTACAATGGCCAAACGATACTTATTCAGATCTGAGAATATGTAATTTTCTTGGAAATAAATGAGTTTGTTGCTTTAAGAAAAACAACCAACATTGTGTGTTGCCAATGATAAAATTCAAGCTTGTAAGCAAAAATTAGAACTTGGAGAAACAATCTGACACTGTAAACCTGATAGCTTCCCAATACTTAAAAAAGACTTTTCTGATGATATTGGTGGTGATATTAACAAATGTGCTTTTCAGTATGTTATAATTACATCAGCATTTGGAAGATCTGCTTAACTCAATGAACCAATATTTTCCAAATGGCAACACAAAGATCCATTCAAAGTTCAAGGCAAATCAGTGGATTTTAATGTAACAAAGAATGGAAGTCCACTGACACATTTTTAGATTCCACATCACAACTAATCTTTAAGAAATTACCACCTGTCAAGTTTTGTTGTACTGTAGTATCACAGAAGAGTATCCACAATTATCTGAAAAGGTTCCTCCGTTTTTCAACTACATATTGGGTGAGGCCAGATTTACCTCATATACTTCAAACACACACAGACAGGAATTCAGGTGCCCTCTGTTACGCTGACATTAAAGAGGTTTTCAAAAATATAAAACACCTCCACTCTTGCAAGTTATTCTATTTTGAAAAATACATTTTCCATTAAAAAACAACATGGTAACATGCAATTGGTTTATAAGTGTTTTTAAATGAACTGCTAAGTATTTTTTAAATTTCTCAGTTTTAAATTTTAACACAGTAAACATCTATATATATATATTAATACACAAACAATTTTTAAGAGTTTAAAACTGTAATTTTTAAGAGTATAATGGGCTCCTAAGACCAAAAAATTTGAGAACTGCTATAATAATTTATCAAAACGCCTAAGGTAGATTTGGGTACCAAATAGCTTCACCAAACTTAAAAACACTCCACAGACCTAAAACAATCACTCTGGGCCTTG
This sequence comes from Ursus maritimus, assembly GCF_017311325.1. Classification (NCBI taxonomy): domain Eukaryota; kingdom Metazoa; phylum Chordata; class Mammalia; order Carnivora; family Ursidae; genus Ursus; species Ursus maritimus. The sequence goes on from NW_024426008.1 coordinate 4,254,351, forward strand.
GTCTCCTATCTGTAAAATGAAGGTGTGAACTAGCTGACTCTCCTTAGGTTCCTCAGAACACCAGTAATCAAGGGGGCCTGGGTGGCTCGGTTGATTAAGGTCGATGAAGTAACCAACTCTTGATTTCGGCTCATGTCATGATGTCAAAATCCTGGGATTGAGCCCCACCTTGGGCTCTGCACTCAGTACAGAGTCTGCCTGTCCCTCTCCGTGTGTGTGTCTGTGTGTGTGTGTGTGTGTGTGTGTGTGTGCACGCGCGCGTGCGCACGCTGGCTCTCTCTCAAATAAATAAATAAATAAAATCTTAAAAAAAAAAATAAAAGAACATCAGTAATCAGAACACAGTAAACTGTAGGCAGGAAACTTCAAAATTTACTCAACTAAGCAGAGTGCAAGCACTCTATGATCAACACCCGGACACAGAATCATGATCCTCTACAGCACTACAGACCTGAGCAGTCTCCAAAAATTCAGTGAGAAGGATGTTTTACATTTATCATTAGCAGTAAGAGCAATGACATCACACATCATGTAGTCCCTGGAAAATTCCACAGTACAAATAAGAGAATGAGAGTCAAAAAGGCCAGTTAACATCTCGGTATTATATGGAAATAGTTTTACCTTGGAAATTGTTTTGACCTTGCATACCCTTTGAAATGGTCTTGATGATCCCAGGGATCAGACACACCAAACGGCTGAACTAAGTTAACACAATGATAAAAAATAGGTACTTTTACTTTTAAGTTAAAGCCTTAAGTAGGTGCACTACTACATAGCTTAAAACACTCAGAGCAAAGGAAAACATTAGACACATGGATAAGTTGATGATTCAAATTTTTTTTACTACCTCGACAATAAACCCCCTTTTCCTTTTATCCTCATTCTCATATAAGGCATGAATAGACCTGTTGTGAGAGAAAATTTAACTCAATTTTGCGGATCACAGAATTTCCTAATACCTTACCTAATACCTAACTCCTTCCTTTTGCCTTGGCAATGAATAATAAATCATAACTTGTGGTGGAGTTTGGGTATGCAGTAGTACCAACCACTTGGAGCATATGATAATTCTCCTGAGAAAAAGTTATCTTACAGGACAGAGAAAAACATGTACCTATGTGACAAGGCAAATACATTTTATCATAAGTGAACAGATCATGTGTAAACTGAAGTTATAGATATTTCAACAGATTTCCACCCATAACATTATAAACGATGGTTAAGTTCCCAGCTAAGGACCCTATGAACACCAACTGAATCAGTACGCTGAATGATACAGTTGAAATTCAATACCATTGTAATAATGATATTTAAACCAACTGAGGTTTACCAGGGGGTACAGGTGGCCAACTGAACACATGCAACTACCTTTAATTCCCTCCTGAAATCTCATTAAAACAACCAGAGGAAGTGTGTGTGTCTGTGTTTTAAGAAAGGTATACACTCCAAAGAAGAAGAGAAACAGGTGCAGAAGTAGTACAACAAAATTGGGGAAACTCGGGAATAAAAAGACAAATTAAGTAGTTTCTTAGCAAACTCAAGAAAACAGAATTTCTAAAACCAGGAGTGAAGACAGCCAAAAATCAACCTGACTTACCTCTTGCCCCTAAAAGTGCAGATAAAGGGAGATAAAACATGGAGGACTGAGCAGTCAGACAACACAGAACCCTGTCCTATTTACAGAGCAGGATAACTGCCCCCCCCCCCAGCCCTACATACTGAAGAGTTTTTTTGAAGAGGATAAAGACACCTCCAGAGACATAAGGTTATTGGAAGGCCAGGGTACAGTACTGGAAAGAGGGGGCATTAAGTGAATATGTGAAAACCGCAGATCTCTTCCCCCACTTAAACTGTTAAATCACAGGCAGTCAAGCCAGAGTTTCAACTTCAAGGCAAGAGATTAGATACATTTTCTCTACTAAATACAATCTTCCCAAGTAGAAAGAGCTAAATAACTTATATCAGATGTTCTTCACCACAAAAGCCAAGTCAGATCACCTGACAGTGACAGTCAATGTCAATAAGTCCCATTCAAAAATTCAGAGCTTCCAATTGGCTTTTTGGTCTCCCACCCTTAGACAGGCAACAAAGAATTCTTAGATATCTGAAGTAATGCCCAAATACGAAAGATATAAACTAAAGGAAACAAACTAAAAAAAGAAAAGGCACGTTGGAGGAAAGATACTATATCAAAGAACAAACATTGAAAAGAACTACTATCCTTAGAGAGATAAACAGTGCAATCCTAAAACAAAAACAGGACATTTTACTTTTTTTAAAAAGGGAGGAGGAATATTCAGAGAAAAGAAATCTTAAAAATTAAGAACACCGCAGCAGAAAAGAAAAATAGCTTTGGAAGACAGAGTCTTAGTACATTCAGGCTGCTCCAACAAAAAAATACTATAAGCTGGGCAGCCTATAAACAACAAACGTTTATTTCTCACAGTTCTAATATCTGGGAAGTCCAAGTAAAGGCACAAGTAGATATTTCGTGAGGGCCCATTTGCTAGACAGCCGTCTTTCTGCTGTAACCTCAAATAGCAGAAGGGACTAATCCCATTCATGTGGGCTCCATTCTCATGAACTAAGCACCTCCCAAAGGTTCAATATCTAAAAAACAGACACTCCATAAGGAGAATACAAAAAACAAACAAACAAAAAACAATAACAAAAAAACCCAAAGAGAAAATAGAGTAATTAAAGAAGTTTACTGGAACTGAAAGATCAGACAAGGTGAGAGGACCTCAAAGTTATCAACCAGGCAAACCACTGTGAAAGGTGTGTATACGGGGTCAAACAGAAGATCTTAAAAGGTTACATATGAAAGGTCAGTTATCAGAATGCAATCAAACTTCTTAACAGCCACCTCAGAGCAAAAAAATCAGTTGGTCATGCCCTCAAAATTATCAAAGATATCCAAACATATTATATTATCAATAAAGTGGGAAGATAGAATAAAGACATTTTCAGACATGCAGAGCCTCAAAAAACTGTATCTCCCACGCGCTCTACTCAGGAGGAGAATAAAGATGTCTCATCTCTTAAAGAAACCCCAGGCTGATGACCTCAGGATCACACGATGAAGTCCAGACTGGAGCAATAAGTAAGACACTTGAGGAGAAATTTCTTCAGAGATGAAAATGACAGGATGTCTGTGGTGTCTGAACGTCTGAAGGAGATTTAGACAAGTGGTAAAGAGTCTAAGGTAGAATTAATAATAACTACATAGATTTTGGGTATAATTTTTTGTGTGCAGGAAGGAAAAAGTAATAAAAGCTTTACTTTTTGGCTCAGCTATGGATAATATTTGCATATCCATAATGTAGCTATAACTATACGGACAGAAGTCCATAGATGATGCCAAACTGTGAATGCAAGGAATCAAGACGTGGCAATAAAAGCATGCTATCTAGAATTATGGATACTGGAATAACCAGCTAAAAGAGGGAAAGTGGTAACTTCTGAGGGCACCTTTTCTGTTAACCAAAAACTACCAACATAACAGAGGATACACAATACCTGCCTGATTAAAAAGAAAATCTGGTAAGATGCATTCAACCATGCAGAAGAGATCTCAAAGTGCATCAAAGGTCCCATTCTCTTCCCATTGCTCGCTCTATGTTAATGCTAGTTGTTAGAGAAGTGTTAACACATCCATCTGTATGTTCCTTTCCTGAAGAATCCAGGGTCACAAAGGTTAAATGATAGCTGAATATTATGGAAAATAATCTAAATAGAGTGAACTACACAGCATTATTGACATTTTGCACAAAATAACTAATTCTTTGTGGGGGCTATCCTGTGCAGCATCTTTGGTGTGTACCACTAGACACCAGTAGCAGCCCACCTCCTACTGTGACAACCAAAAATGCTGCAAGGCATTGGCAAACATTCCTTGAGGGGCAAAGTCAACCCTAGTAGATAATCACTAATCTAAAGTGACCCACAATTAACCAGTGCTGTCCACCCCACCCATGCTCTACCATTGAAAACATTCTTGATAGGATGTAACAAGGAAAACGTAATTTTCATTTCCAAAATTAAAAAAAAAAAAGTATTTTACAGGTTGCCCAGATCTTTCACCAAGACAATTTCCATCCATCTTTCTCATCTTGGAATAAAGTGCTAACAAACAGTAAATTCCTAGAACAATGATTCTCAAACTGGGGTTTATGAATTCAGTGGAGGAGTAGTCCATAAAAGTTTTATTAAGAATCTATATTTTTTTCTTAAAAAAACAAACAAAAAGAATCTATATTTTTTCTAAGAAATTGTTAAATGCTATGTAATCAGATGATAATTAAGAAATTATAGATTACCATAATGGATAATAACATTACAATCAAGTATTGCTGTAATTTCAGTGCCCAATCTTGTGTTCATAATTATGCTGGTTTCAGGCAATCACCCAAAATGACAGCATTTAATGTAATGCAGTGGTTCTCAAACTTCTGAAGTACAAGATCCATATACTCTCTAATTAGAAGAAATATGGCCTTAAAATATTCATTCATTTTTTAAACAAATATATATTAGGCATCTATAAATGTTCTGAATGAGAGAAGATAGTACACAAAGGAAAAGAAACAAAAAGCTTAAGAATCCTGGATTTTAAAAGAGGTAAATCAATAAGAGGAGTTTTCTAAAAGTACTGTGCAAGAGCTGAAGAAACTGGATAGGTGAGGGGGCCTTAAACCATAGGGCCTGTGAGAAAGACTAAGAAGGAATGAGTGAAGCCATCAAAGACAGAAGGACATGGGATGACAGGATGGACCCATGTCCTTCTAGACTAAAGCTCAAAGAGAATGGAAATAATGATAGCCAACCTTGGATTACCTCTGGGTTCTAGACACTTAATGGTGTCATCATTCTAGGAGAGATTGTTGGCTCTCCACAGAGAGTGTGAAAGAAGGGAATCTAGTAGGTAGAAGAAGGAACAATGTGTATTTTATGATCATTTGTGTTTAAGTGAAATTTCTAAGTTGTGGGTTTGTACTTCAGAAAGCACCTAACTTTAGACAACCAAATGAAATATGAAGATCAAAGGCTTTTTATGTAAGAGTCAATGAGATGGTTTGAGTAAGGCAAAGTTTCCTAGAGAAGCAAAGCTCAGAGGTATTATTTAGATGAATGACATGTCATGTATCAGGCACAGTAACAGTAATGGCACCATATATTCAAAATAATTTCAGGGGAAAAAAAAGGCAAGGGCCTCAATGTCAGATATAGGAAATGTGGAGGGAATGTGTGCCATCTGCCTAACAGGAAATAAAAGAAGTGATGAAATTAGAATTTGGTCCAGAAGACTTTGAAGAGTCACTAAGAGAACAAGTAGAAATGTACATGAAAAACACTATCATCTCTATGTATATTTATTTACCTTTTTATTTAGGTACCAAGAAAACAATCACCAAAATCTAGCCAAATGCCATCACACTGTTACTAAAGAGGAAAGACCACTGCAACAGTTAAAGGGGATAATAATATTTGTTTTAAATTTAATCCTTGGAAAGTTGCTGGAACAGAAGTCTAAACTAAACTGATGCTATGAATCTGGTTATTTCAAGAGAAAACAAATAATTAATATCACAGGCTCAAGAGCTGCCAACAGCCTTTAGTCCTAAATCTGCATGTAAAGGGAGATCACTTCTACATCCACTTTTCAGTTTCAAGTATACCTCACATCTGTGCCACTTGAGAAAGTGCAAGAGCTAATTATGAAGAGTTAATAGGATGATTTGAGGCTGGCAACAAAATGACATGCTACCCCCTCTCAATCCCCACTGACACAGGGATTAAATCATATTGCCTATTCAAGGTTTCTTCCATGAAGAAGCAAAATTATTCACTCTTCCTCAAACATCAAACTCTCACTGAACTCTGGCTGTAATGGTTCATCTCAATCTAGAATAATTCCCTCACATTCACTTATAGAAACTTGACCACTCCTTTAGGGCCAACCGTAGCCATATGAACTTCATAAAACCTTTTCCATTTAGGTTCAGAATGACAGCCCTCTAACACACATCACTTAAAAATCAGTGCAAGATGATGGGTATAATCCACTAATAGTTTAAGATCTCTGGCACAAAACTTACACTGTAACTTACACTTCTTTTTCTTTCCCTTGGATAGACAAATATGGGCAGTCCCCCAATTCTCAGTCTAATGTTCCTTCCACAATTTCACTTAGGCATACTTTAACTGGACACGTATTTCAAAACAATAAAAGGACAGGCGTATGATTTAGCATTTTGCTTATACTCAAGCTGGCTCCCTTTCCACCTGCAGCTACTCCAAATCTCTACTCCTCAAGAGCACTATTCCAAACACTCCATCTCACCAGCACCAGAGACTTACCCCTGTTCAGTAAGGAAAAAAAAAAAAAAAAAAAAAAACCATCGAGATGTGCATCCCTCCACCATTCCTATCATCCGTTTAGAAATATACTTCTTTCAGGCGCCTGGGTGGCTCAGTCGGTTGGGCATCTGCCTACAGCTCAGGTCATGATTTCAGGATCCTGGGATCAAGTCCCACATCAGGCTCCCTACTCCTCAGAGAGTCTGCTTCTCCCTTTGCCCCTCCCCCCATTCATTCGCTCTCTCAAATAAATAAATAGAATCTTAAAAAATACATACATACCTGTTTTTTCACCAATCCTAACCACCTTTCCTCCTGTCTCAGTAATTCCTCATTCTTTTCCAAGTTAATTTCTCTACCATGTTCTTGATCCCATCCTGTCTTCAAATTCAAGCTCTCTACCAATTTTTTAAAGATTTTATTTATTTATTTGAGAGGCAGAACCCGTGTGCAACATGCAAGAGAACACAAGTGGGGGGCACTGCACAGAGGGAAAGGAAAAAGCTATGCAGGGAGCCTGAAGCAGGGCTAAATCCCAGGACCCCAGGATCATGACCTGACTGGAAGGAGATGCTTAACCAACTAGCTACCCAGGCACCCCTTTCACTCTATCAATTTGTTTCTTTCTCTTTCCAGTCTCTCCCTAAGGCTCACTCCCCTCAGACAACAGACATGCTTATTTCTCTAAGCACTTATGCCTATACATTTATTGAACTATTTCTATGTACCAGGCAATGTTCTGTGTACTAGGGTTACAGACAAGATCTCTGCACTCACAGAGCTTATGTTCCAGCTGACAATAAATAAGAAATAACTGAAAATGACAGTTTCTGACAGTAGATAAGTATTATGACAAAAATAAAACAGAGTGATTCAACTGAGGCGGAGCTGGACAGAAGAGAACAGGGCTAAATCTACTTAGATTAGTTGTTTTAAGACATCCTCACTGGGGAGGTAACATTTAACCGGCCAGGAAGGAGTCATCTATGTGGAGACCTGGAGGCAGAGCAGTTTAAGATACAGAAAAAGAAATATGCAGAGGTCCAAGGGAAACTTCCCTGGTGTGCTTAATGACATACAAAGGACGTTATGACTAATATAATGAGCCTAATGGGGCAGTCATACAAAAATGAAGTCAGTGGTAGGCAGGCACCAGACCATACAGGCCATGGGGATGGAATACGGATTTTATTCTATATGGAACAGGAAGCCACTGGAGACTCTTAAGCAGTAATAATGTGATTTGATTATTTAAAAATCTCAAATATACAATAATACTACCATCTTTAGGTCAATACAATTCATGTTTCCACAGTTTGAAATTATTGCCATGTACCCTCTAATCTGTTATTTAAAGTGTATTTCATGCACTATCAAATACTGACTGGCTTTAAATGAAAGTTAAAATTAGAGGGTAGAGAATGAATAAGTGTGGTCAACTAACTTGATAAACCACACTTACCTGTTGATTTCTTTTCATTTATTGAGTTAGTCTACAAATCGCAATCGAGATTTTATTTTACCTTTTCCCAGATTTTGAATTTCTAGTCCAAAAATTCAAACTCACCTCGACAGGCTTCTTCAAAATCTTGGGTTATGTCCACCCAGCTTGTATTGCTTTTTTCCATCTTTTCTGGTATACTGAGCTCCCATCCGGAATCATCATCTTCCACAGAAGCTTTCATGACCATAATGCCTATAAAATTAACACTGGTGTAAACGAGATTGTGGCTTTCAGGGCAAGCGTATTTGCAAGCCATGTGTGTTCGCTCAAGTACTGGACGGAAGTCTTACTCAACTGCCAGACCTCATCTAAGTTTGAGGATGGCACTAGGGGAAAAAAATCTTAAAGCAATTAAATCTTACATTAACACTACTGCTGCTTATTTACTAATAGCCCAGCACCTACCAGGGCTTTAAGAGTTTGCCTTCCCACCGAAAAAAAAATCAGAAGTCACCCCACCACTAGTCCAAACAGGATCAACTCGAGCTTCCAACTTTCCACACTGGCCACAAATGACCAAGGCACTCTTCAGAGTCCCCTCTCGCAGCCCCGGAGCCCATGAGGCAACTATATTCAAGTCTGGGTGGTCCCTCACCTGCCGGGAGCTCTCTGGGCCGACCTCTCCCCAGCCCGGCAGGACCCCCGCGGGGGACCTACCCGCCCGGCCCAGGGTGGCGGCGCACCTGAGGCGGGGACCCGCCCCACGTCCGCCCTACCCGGGTCAGCCTGGCCCAGCCCCGGCCCCACAGGGCGCGGAAGCAAGGACAGAGCTGGCGTCGCGCGGGAGGGCGGGCACGCCCGGTGCCGGGTCGTCGCCCGGGCAACACCGGGCAAAGCCCCGGCCTCGGCGGGCAGGGAACACTGGGGAGCCTGCAGCTCCTACCTGAAGCGCGGCGGGAGGGCCGGGGCCGCAGGGTGACCTGGCGTCCCCAGAGTCCACCACACGCGCGGGGGGGCTGCAGCTCTAGCACACAGGAGGGAGGGAGTTTCAATGGCTCTGCACCGGCGGTCCCTACCTACTTCTCCCGTGGCCACCCGCGCCGCCACGCACCGTCCAGACCGCGGAAATAACGACGCCGCCTCAGCCGCCGCCGCCCCCTCCCCTCTCAGCCCAGCCCGACCGGCCGCGTGCGCGCATGCGTACGCCCGGTGCGCGCGACCCCGCCCCCTCTCCCTCACTCCTGGGGACTTCGCGCGCCCCGGCCACACCCCCTCTCTCACCACCGCCATCGATGGCAGCCGTCTTCTCTTCTCGCGGGATTAGAGCCAATCGCGAGACCGGAAGCTACCTTCCTTCTGCCTCGAGCGGAGTCCCGAGTAGTGGGCGGGCCGCGGTGAGGGGTGGAGCCGGGAGGGGGGTCGCAGAGCCCGCCCCGCCCCGCGCGGCTCCCTGGGAAATTCTTAGAAAGGTGACGGTAACGCGGGAAGAAAAAAAAAAAAAAAAAAAA